>NC_086453.1:14498848-14713848 GCF_028390025.1 Pseudophryne corroboree | reverse complement strand
GGATTACATTTTGTTGGGAGCCAATTAACCTACCAGTATATTTTTGGTTTGTGGGAGGAAACCGGAGTAACCAGAGGAAACCCACGCAAGTACGGGGAGAATATACAAACTCCACACAGCGTCATGGTGGGAATCAAACCCATCACCTTAGTGCTGTGAGGCAGTAATGCTAACCATTACACCCGTCGTACTGACAACAGCAGTGTGGCTCTCTGTGGCATATACAATGAGCGGGGTATGTATTGGAGGTGCACAGGCAACAGATTAATCCCTATAATTTCTGGCGTCCTGTATCTGCAATAGTGGTGAAACATCAGCGGGGGTATGCATGGCAATACTAGAAACAAAGATCTTGAAACATAGTAACTACAGACAGAAACAAGATAACAACATATACAAACAAAATAGCAACATAGTGGCGTGCGGCCCTACACAGGAAGATAACGTAAACTCTGACAGCACAGAGGCTGCCAGTATGTGGCAACATTACGGAATCTAGTGCAGAAGACTGACAACATACAGGACAGCATGAAAAGAACATATGTGGGAGAAGAACTATAATAATGCAATAACAGCACAGTGGGTATCACCAATAAGACAAGCCATACGGCAATTAATAGTATAATATCCCACAGAACATGGCATAGAAGTAATACAACAAACATCACGGCGGCTGATAAAACAATACACAAAATTGCAGAATGTGAAATACAAAAGGGACAAGAAAATTATGAAACAAAAAATGAAAAGTAACAAACAAAAAAATAAAATAGAAATAAAAATATAAAATGACAAATGTGATAAATAAGAGCATACAGCAGTGCCATGTAAAACGAATATACCCAACCCCTGTGTAATGTCACACAATGACCCAGACCTCAAAGAGGGTTAATAGAGGCTCCAAAGATGGACAATACCAAAACCCCGAGCACACACCTGTGCAGTAACTAGTAGGTACAAAGGGGCAAAAGCTAGTAAAGGGCCCAGTGTACACAACAGTGGCCAAATATACAGAGAACAAAATAAATTAAATGGCCTGGTAAGGGTCTAAATCTACACAAAGAGATAGTGGACATGTGCACGCTGCGGTGCCATAAATCGCATAAACATCACACACACACACACACACACACACACACACACACACACACACACAACACACACACATTTTATATATATATATATATATATATATATATATATATATATATGTGATGCCATAAATTTACCGGCTGTTGTAATCCCGGCGTTCAAGATACCGATGACAGAATCCCGACACCCGGAAAAAAGCCGGCGACCGGAATCCCGAACGAGGCCTGGTATTTCCACTCGTGTAGTGGTCCACGCCACCACTTGAAGGAGAATAGAATAGTGTGGCGAGCAAAGTGAGCCCACGAGGGGACGCGCTGCGCTCCCTACTGGCATTCTGCCTGATGGGATCCCGGCGTCGGTCTCCTGAACGACGGTAAAGCATACTGAACCCATTCAAAGCCAGTAGAACCACATACACAGTAATAAGGTCCCTGAAAAGTTGACCGCAATCTAGTCTAATGTATGCCTGCAATATATTATTGGGTGATTCGGAGTGCCACCCACATTACTATAGATAGATAGATAGATAGATAGATAGATAGATAGATAGATAGATAGATAGATAGATAGATAGATTAGATTAGGATCCAGTTAGCATACCACCGTTCGGGATGCTGGCAGTTGGAATACTGATGCTGGAATCCCAACACTGGCCAGTAGACTGACGCGAGGATCCCAACATTGATCACAATATCGGCGCCTGAATTCTTACTGACGGCATTTCGATCGTAGTTATGGCGGGGAGAGTTAGGCTGCGAGGGAAGTGGGGGGGGGGGAGTTAGGTTTAGGCACTACAAGAAGGGTTAGGCGGGGGGGGGGGGGTTAGGAATAGGAGGACAGAAGGGGAAGGTTAGAATACTTACCTAGCAGGTGTTGGGATTCTATGCATTGGGATACCGCTGTTGGTCTTCTCTCAGCGCTGGCATCCAAAGCGACAGTATCCTGATGCCATCCCATACACACGTGTATATATATATATATATATATATACACACACACACACACACACACACACACACACATACACACACACGTGAGACGGGACAGCTGCGGAGAGGTTGACTGGTCACCAGGGTTAGTGGGGGAGGAGGACGGGTGAAGGGTTTGTGACTGAACCATGACGGGGGACTGGGAGGGAAGAAGTTAGGATGAATGTGCGGGATTGCCCTCGGATAGACTGGGACAGATAAATGATGGGAGGAAGGAGGGGGATTTGAGCCATGACAGGGAAGGCTGGGGTAAACAGCAGAGAGGGGATGGAGCCAAGCAGGGGCAGGGATTGACTGAGGTGACCTGTCTGAAACTAGTATATTAATTAATACAAACATAGAGTTATATAAAACAGTATCAAGTCACCAAATATAATTGCTAAAATTGTCATTGTGGCAGTGCATACCTTTTTATACAGCACTGCAGAACATGGGCATCCCTAAGTTCCCCGATCATCATCATCAGCAGCTGCTACATCCCGCAGCTCAGTCACGATCATCACCTGCCTTCACGGAGCTGAGCGCGGCTTCTGCAGGCAGCTGTACTACAGAGCGGCACTTGGGTCAGTCACACTGCGGCATGTGCACTGTGACATCAGGGAGCGGCCGTGTGGGAGAGGCTGGACAAGGACAGAAACCGAAGTGCACTGTTCCGCAGATCGGATCAGGAGATCAGATCCGATCTGTGATGGGGGATGAGGGGGGGGGGGGGGGCGGTAAGCAATTGCAGGAGGAGAGGAGGTGGGTGAGGTCGCGGAGGCTCGGGTGCTATTGCGGGAGGAGAGAGTGAATGGGTTTGCAGAGGGAGGAGTGAGAGCTGATAGGTGGCCACAACTTCTGTGCTCTTCATCTCTTAAGATGATTCATCAGCTGCGTTCTGTGCCGCCCTCCAGTGGCCGGCGCCCATAGGCAGCTGCCTAAAGCTGCCTAATGGTTGCGCCGGCCCTGCTGAAAACTCACCTCTTCGTGCAGCTTATCACATTCAGAACCACCCACATAACTCTCAATGCTTCCCTATCTAGTTACAAACCCACAGTACAGTCCACACATATCCTCACATATTTTCTCTTCACTTTCCCATCCTCCAGACCCCAGGCCAACATCACTGTGTGACCATATCATACAGCCCACCATGAACCTTTGCACATCTGTCCGGACCGTTATACAATAGATAGCACCTATCCTTGTGTATCAATGGCCTACTTCCTATAGAGTGTAAGCTTGCGAGCAGGGCCCTCCTACCTCTATGACAGTCTGTTATTACCCAGTTTTGTTCTATCACTGTTGTTTCCAATTATAAAGCGCAACAGAATTTTTAGCGCTATATAAGAAACTGTTAGTAAATAAGCACGGATAGTGTAATGGTTAGCATTGCTGCCTCACAGCACTGAGGTCTTGGGTTTGATTCCAACCATGGCCCCAACTGTGGTGGAGTTTGTATATTCTCCCCGTGCTTGCGTGGGTTTCCTCTGGGCACTCGGTTTCCTCCCACAATCCAAAAATATACTGGTAGGTTAATTGGCTTCCAACAATATTAACCCTAGCGTGAATGTGTGCGTGTACATGTGATAGGGAATATAGATTGCATGCTCCACTGGGGAAGGGACTGATGTGACTGGACAAATATTCTCTGTACAGCGCTGCGGTATATGTGCGCACTATATAAATAACTGGTAATAATAATAATAATAAGATCCAGAACTACATGATGCGTACAGCTAATATTTATGGCAAGCCTCACACTGAGGGGTATTTGGGTCAGGAGTGACCCTCACAATCAGAAAAAGGACAGGAGAGTAGGGAGCCCTGTATTGTCTTCACTCAGTCAGTGCCCCTACCAACATGGCGGGACAGATCGCTGCTACTACCAACATGGCGTCCGAAGCCGGCTGTGACAGGACGCTGTTTCGGTAAAGGAAGCTCTCACTTCCGGTAGCTGCTCAGTCACTGTCTGCAAGATGGCGTCGAGTGGCGGCTCCTCGGGGCCCGGCTGGGAGGTGGCGGTGCGCCCTCCTCCTGTCTGCCTCCTACACCGCGTTTGACATGAAGGAGCTGCCGCAGCTGCTGTCCTCCGTGATAGAGAGGTGAGGAGGCCGGGGGAGGGCGCCCGGAGAGGAGACAGCTGTGTCACTGCGGCCATGACAGACCTCTCCACCGCAGCCACTGAGCCCAGCTACCCCCCCCCCCTAGTCACTGACACCCCTGACCGATGTCTCCCCCAGCCACTGACACCCCTGACAGAGGTGTCCTCCCCCCCCTGCCACTGACAGCCCTGACAGAGGTCCCCCACCCCAGCCACTGACACCAGTTACCCCTCTCCCCTCCCTGGTCCCTGACACATATCCCCTCCACAGACACCCCTGACAGACACCACACACACACAGGCTACTGACTCTCAGACCCCCCTCCCCCCCTCCCCCCCTCCCCGGCCACTGACACGGACCCCCCGGCCACTGACACAGACCCCCCGGCCACTGACACACCTGACACCAGACCCTCCTCCCCAGCCACTGACACACCCAACACAGACTAAACCCCCGCCCTTCGGCATCTGACACAGACACCTCCTCCCTGGCCACTGACACACACCTGACACAGACACCCCCTCCCTGGCCACTGACACACACCTGACACAGACCCTCCTCCCCGGCCACTAACACACCTGACACAGACCTCTCCTCCCCGGGCCACTAACACACCTGACACAGACCCTCCTCCCCGGCCACTAACACACCTGACACAGACCCTCCTCCCCGGCCACTAACACACCTGACACAGACCCTCCTCCCGGCCCACTAACACACCTGACGCAGACCCACCTCCTCCCGGCCACTACACCACCTGACGCAGGACCCCTCCTCCTTCCCGGCACTAACACACCTGACACAGACCCTCCTCCCCGGCCACTAACACACCTGACACAGACCCTCCTCCTCCCCGGCCACTAACACACCTGACGCAGACCCTCCCTCCTTCCCGGCCACTAACACACCTGACGCAGACCCTCCTTCCGGCCACTAACACACCTGACACAGACCCTCCTCCTTCCCGGCCACTAACACACCTGACACAGACCCTCCTCCTTCCCGGCCACTAACACACCTGACACAGACCCTCCTCCTTCCCCCGGCCACTAACACACCTGACACAGACCCTCCTCCTTCCCGGCCCACTAACACACCTGACGCAGACCCTCCTCCTTCCCGGCCACTAACAACACCTGACGCAGACCCTCCTCCCCGGCCACTAACACACCTGACGCAGACCCTCCCTCCTTCCCGGCCCACTAACACACCCTGACGCAGACCCTCCCTCCCCGGCCACTAACACACCTGACGCAGACCCTCCTCCCCGGCCACTAACACCACCTGACACAGACCCCCCCCCCCCCCCCCCCCCGGCCACTGACACAGACCCCCCCCCCTCCCCCGGCCACTGACACAGACCCCCCCCCCCCCCCCCCCTCCCCCGGCCACTGACACAGCCCCCCCCCCTCCCCCCCGGCCACTGACACAGACCCCCTCCCCGGCCACTGACACAGACCCCCCCCCCCTCCACGGCCACTAACACAGCGCGCCCCCCCCCCCCTTCCCCTTCCCCCTTCAGCCCTCCCCGGCCACTAACACACCTGACACAGACCCTCCTCCCCGGCCACTAACACACCTGACACAGACCCTCCCCTCCCTGGCCACTAACACACCTGACACAGACCCTCCTCCTTCCCGGCCACTAACACACCTGACACAGACCCTCCCCGGCCACTAACACACCTGACACAGACCCCCCCCCCCCCCCCCTCCCCGGCCACTGACACAGACCCCCCCCCCCCCCCCCCCCCCTCCCTGCCACTGACACAGACCCCCCCCCCCCCCCCCCCCTCCCCGGCCACTGACACAGACCCCCCCCCCCCCCCCCCCTCCCCGGCCACTGACACAGCCCCCCCCCCCCCCCCCCCCCTCCACGGCCACTAACACAGCCCCCCCCCCTCCCCGGCCACTAACACACCTGACACAGACCCTCCTCCCCGGCCACTAACACCTGACACAGACCCTCCCTCCCTGGCCACTAACACACCTGACACAGACCCTCCTCCTTCCCGGCCACTAACACACCTGACACAGACCCTCCCTCCCCGGCCACTAACACACCTGACACAGGACCCCCCCCTCCCCGGCCACTGACCCAGACCCCCCCCCCCTCCCGGCCACTGACCCAGACCCCCCCCCCTCCCCGGCCACTGACACAGACATCCCCCCCCCCTCCCCGGCCACTGAGACATCCCCCCCCCTCCCCGCCCACTGACACAGCCCCCCCCGGCCACTGACACAGACCCCCCTCCCCGGCCACTGACACAGACCCCCCCCCCTCCCCGGCCACTAACACAGCGCCCCCCCCCCCCGGCCACTGACACAGACCCCCCCCCCCCCTCCCCGGCCACTGACACAGACCCCCCCCCCCCCCCCCCCCCTCCCCGGCCACTGACACAGACCCCCCCCCCCCCCCCCCTCCCCGGCACACTGACACAGACCCCCCCCTCCCCGGCCACTGACACAGATCCCCCCCCTCCCGCCACCTGACACAGATCCCCCCCTCCCCGGCCACTGACACAGATCCGCCCCTCCCCGGCCACTGACACAGATCCGCCCCTCCCCGGCCACTGACACAGATCCGCCCCTCCCCCGGCCACTGACACAGATCCGCCCTCCCGGCCACTGACACAGATCCGCCCCTCCCTGGCCACTGACACGATCCGCCCCTCCCCGGCCACTGACACGGATCCGCCCCTCCCCGGCCACTGACACGGATCCGCCCCTCCCCGGCCACTGACACGGACCCCCCCTCCCCGGCCACTGACACTGACTCCCCCCCCCCCCCCCCCCTCCCCGGCCACTGACACGGACCCTCCCCCCCCCTCCCGGCCACTGACACAGACCCTCCCTCCCGGCCACTGACACAGACCCCTCCCTCCCGGCCACTGACACAGACCCCCCCCCTCCCCGGCCACTGACGCAGACCCTCCCTCCCCGGCCACTGCACAGACCCTCCCTCCCCGGCCACTGCCACAGACACACCCCCCCCCCCCCTCCCGTCCACTGACACAGACCCCCCCCCGGCCACTGACACAGACCCCCCCCTCCCGGCCACTGACACAGACCCCCCCCTCCCCGGCCACTGACACAGACCCTCCTCCCGGCCACTGCCACAGCCCCTCCCCTCCCCGGCCACTGACACAGACCCCCCCCCCCCCCCCCCTCCCGGCCACTGACACAGACCCCCCCCCCCCTCCCGGCCACTGACACAAGACCCTCCTCCCGGCCACTGACACAGACCCCCCCCCCTCCCCGGCCACTGACACAGACCCCCCCCCTCCCCGGCCACTGACACAGACCCTCCCTCCCCGGCCACTGACACAGACCCTCCCTCCCGGCCACTGACACAGACCCTCCCTCCCCGGCCACTGACACAGACCTCCCTCCCCGGCCACTGACACAGACCCCCCCCCCCCCCTCCACGGACACTGACACAGACCCCCCCCCCCCCCCCCCCCCCCCCCCCCTCCCGGCCACTGACACAGACCCCCCCCTCCCCGGCCACTGACACAGACCCTCCCTCCCCGGCCACTGACACAGACCCTCCCTCTTCAGACCCTTTTTCCTTGGCTACTACTGCCAGACTGTGTTATCCGCCCTGACAGAGACCTCACTGTGCCAGCTCCCCAGTCAGAGTCTGGACCATATGACCAGGCATGACACCAGCTAATGTGGGGTTTATACTCCCCAAATATAACTGCTTGAAGTCTTCATCTCCTGTAGATGTAGGTGGCGGTGTGCTTTTAGTAACCAGCCATGTGCCTAGTGCTCTGGTGCCAGCCCTGTGACATGTAGACAGGCGTCAGTTCTGGGAACCAGTCACTATTTATAATCCCATTTCACACATCGGCTGGTCTGTAGATTGTGTCAGGAGAGTTTATATAAGTGTTATAGCTGGCACACGGCCTCGGGGTGTTAGTAATCCTTTCACAGGGATGGTGTGACCAGAGAAGAGGCTGCCACTAGAGACCTGCTTACATTAACCAAACGAGTTTAGTTTGTGACACGAGAGGTTTCTATAATGGAATAAAGAGCATGAAGGCGGCCATTTGTAGGCTCTCTGGATATTTATGTTATAAGATGCTGCTACTGGAGATATTTATTTATATTGTATACACAAACACACACACACACCTACCTACCTACCTACCTTGCATTAGATCGGGAGATTACCTACGTGCGTTCATCGCTGGTGCCCCATTGCTTGTGCATGCAGGCCAATATGGACGATCTCTTCCATATTCGCCTGCCTGCACTGCTATGGTGACGGGGGGGGGGAGTGAAGAAACTTCACTCCTCCATTACTGCCCCCCCCCCCCCGCCGCCGCCAGGTCGCTCGTCGCCCGTATCCTCCGTCGGGCAGCTCGGCGGCGGATTGCAAAGTTTGTAGGGCCCATAAGGGGCCAAAGAGTCTTATCCTTGTTATCACTCGTTACGTACATATGTAAAATGGTGCTCCAGCCAATCAGCTCCTAATTTTCATCAGTTTGATAAATGCCAGTTAGGAGCTGATTGCCTGGAGCACCATTTAACGTATATATGTTACCAGTGATCACAAGAATATCACTCGTTGTAAAATCTGCCCCTAAGTTTTGTGCCCAGAGACCACTATGGACAGTGGGCAGCTGCATTCATACCCTCTGATGCACAGATTAGAACATGGCAGAGGGCCCCTGAATCAGAACACATGCACCGATCTTCCCAGACCCGCCAGGTGCAGCTGATGCAGAAGCTGTCTCTCTTGGAGACTCTCCTTCCCTGCGCAGTTCTCTGCATTATCTGGGGCCTAATACTGTTCCCAGGCTGGAAGATGTAAACATGGGAAGATTAAGGTGATGACCCCTGTATCACTGCGTATCTTATACAGTTCCCACTGAGCTCTTACAGTAAAACCCAGAAAAAAAGACATTTGCAGTAAAGCAACACAATGTTCTTCTCACGAAACTAGGAGAGAGGAAAGGGGTCTGTTTTAGGTGCACGAGTAGTTTAAAATATAACTTTTATTCGTTTTCATAAAAGTATATTCCATTTGTTTCTGAGTTGAGCAGATGCAAAATATCTTAGACATGTATTAGAGAAGAAAAATAGACAATGTGTATTGTTACAATGTATCTTATTTGTTTCTCAGGTTTTTTTAAAAATCCCTTTAATAATGGATATATTGTATTAACTTGTATCAAAAGCATATCCGGTCTCCTGGCAGCCTGCCAAGAATCATATAGAATGCTGTATGGAACATTGTAACCAGACGAGCGTCACTGTTATTTACTATTGTACAGACGGTCCTGTTCATACTTCAGTAATAAAAAAACTGGAATATATATATTTATTGAAGCTTCGACCGTTTACGTTCTGTCTCACTATTAAAGCGATTGAAATAATATGAAAATCAAACAAGACGCTTGGATTTTTTTTTTTTTTACTTGATTTAGCTCTTTATTTTTTCTTGTTCACATTGTCTATTTTTCTTCACATTTATTAATACATGTTTTTAAGATATTTTGCATCTGCTCAACTCAGAAACTAATGAAATACTTTTAAGTAGACTAATAAGTTATATTTTAAACTACTAGTGCACCTAAAACAGACCCCTTCCCCCTCTCCTTCTATAGGGATGGAGAACCTTCGGACCTCCAGCTGTTGTTGAACTACACATCCCAGCATGCCCTGCAACAGTTTTAGCATGACCAAATTGCAAAACTGTTGCAGGGCATGCTGGTATGTGTAGTCCAGCAACAGCTGGAGCGCCGAAAGGTTCCCCATCCCTGTTTTATACCAATCATGATCTGTGGTAGCACCCCATTTATTAATAACGACTATAATACATTGACATTAGGGGTTTCCAATTGAACAATTTAAAATTTTAAAATGTAATAATTTAAAATGTGTTAAAATATTGTACTTTTCCTGTCATTGCGTGAAACTAACACTACAGCCACGGAGAAAGTGCATACGTGGCCACAGAAAATTGTGCAATAAAACGATATTATAGGTTTGTCAGCGCCTTATCTTCTAGTTTAGATTTTTTTCTTCAGATTTCGAGGTTCTCAGGTTCCTTGTTAAGTGCAGCAGACAAAATACATAGTATAATATATAAATTCTAAATGCAAGATCTTTGCGCCTAATTTGGTAAATTAGCGCAGGCGAACTCTGTTCAGTGGCTACCCCGCACAGGTGAGTGTGGCTGCTGGTCCTCTGCCATGCATGGGGTGCATCGGGCATCTTCCCAGGACAGGATCGTGACATGTTTTATAGAACGCTGAGCCAGACATTAACAATATTCCTGCAGCAGACGAGAACCTAGTTTGTAAATAGAACTTACACGGTGATGTCGCAGCTGTTTTAGACTAAAAGATGATGGGTTGATTACTGGGGAGAGTGGGTTACTGCGCACATCAGACTGTAGTGACTAAAAGATGAAGAACAATAGAGAAAAATAAACGTTCTGTTTTATTTGCATTGAATCAATGTGCTTTAAGATTAATGACCCTTGTAAATGCCTTTGTTCTTCATTCCTTTCTCTGTCTCTTTCCAGCGAATCTGAGATTCTGCACCATGACAAACAGTACGAACCTTTCTACTCTTCCTTTGTGGCTTTGTCCACTCACTACATCGTCACTGTCTGCAACCAGAGTAAGTACCGTCCTCTGCTACAGAACCTCTGGGTGTCAGGCTGATGGGTGTGCTGATACTTATAGTTCCACAGCTGCAGGAGAATTGTCTTAGTTTCCTGCGCATTGGGAATCGTTTGAGCTGTACACTAATCAGCGTTTAGCCACAGATCCTCTGGTGTTCTACTTAAAAGATCATTTGTGCATTCCTGAAAATTGTCAGTAAGCCGGTATAACCTTCCACCGGTGTTCCTTTCTCCCAGTTCCCAGGAACCAGCTACAGTCTGTGGCTGCAGCCTGCAAAGTCCTGCTCGAGTTTTCCGTGCTCCGGCTGGAGAGCCCCGACGAGGCCTGTGCGGTGTCCCAGGTGGGTGTGTCTCTTTCTACAAATTGTGTACCTCCACCAGAATGGAAATCTGCATTTTATTTACAGCATTCAAGTCTCGCGTAACAGTAATACTATTCGTAAGCTTCCTTGGACACAGTAAGGGGGGAATTCAATTGTTTGAAAAGTCAGTTGGGTGTTTTTTCCTATCTAATAGACAGGAAAAAACAGACACCCAACTGACTTTTCAAACAAATGAATATCCCCCTAAGAGTCAGAAATAAGTACTGAAGCCCAGAAATCGCAACGTACGGCGGAGCATCTAAGTTTTGCCAAAATGGCTAGTTGTATGGGAACACATCAGTATATAATAGATTGGTGCATACTTCTGATTATATATAATAGCTGAGTGCATTGTGTTTGTATTTTGTAGAAGCACCTGATTCTCCTGATTAAAGGTCTCTGTACCGGCACCAGCCGCCTGGATCGCACAGAGATCATCACTTTTACTGCAATGATGAAATCCTCTAAACTCCCCCAGACTGTACAGACTCTGTCGGATGGTGAGTGTGTGTGTGTGTGTGTGTGTGTGTGTGTGTGTGTGTGGGGAGGGGGGGGGGTGTAAGGGTGGCTGTGAACGCTGGTGGATGTGGAGTTAGGCGCTGTGTAGTGTTCATTCTAGCACCCTGCACCTTTGAAATCCTGTGCAGTACCTCTTTCCTGCCTGGGGTGACGCGCTCTGCTCTGGTGCTTCTAGCACACACAGGTCTGTATCACAGCACTGAGTAACAGATCAGAGTGTGCTGAGAAGCATCACACCAGAGAGTGACACCCCAGGCAGGAAAGAGGAACTGCACGGATTTTGAAAGGTGCAGGGTGCTAGAATGAACACTAGCTGTGTAGACCACAGGCACCGGCTGCATCTGTGGGTGACGTTTAGCGTCTGTGGGGAAATAGCTATAGTTACGTGTGAATCTTGTCTGTTCGCCACCGCTCATGTGTTCTATCCCAACAGTGGAGGATCAGAAAGAAATTGCGGTCCTGCTGAGTCCCGAGCTGCGCCAGAAGGAGGTGAAAATGAACTTTATCAACCAACTGAAGTCTGTGTTTAATCCCAGGAGCTCGACTTTACCATCGACCCAGTCACACACGCAGGTTAGTTCTGTTTTCTTTCTCCCTGCAGTGTCATACGAGCAGGGGAAAGGAAATTACTTGGCACATGTTACCCATAATCCACTGCTCGCAGCCTGCATCAGATAACCTGTAGCCCCACGTTTGCATGCAGCTCTCCTGCCTCTGGATACACTGCTCTGACTAGCGCTATCTTACATAGTGTATTACAGTGTGTGAGAGACCCACCAGATGTATTCCATGTGGGCTTGTTAGACGGCCTTTACTTTTTGGTTCTGTCTGGGAGACATTACAGGCTATGGGTTTAGAGGGAGGCTGAGGAATAGGCACTAAATAGTTAATACTGTTGGAACTCTAGCCCTGCGCAGGAGAGGCGCGAATGTTTAGGTTGCCTGAATCCCACTTCTGAGATCTGGCTTTTGCAGGAGCGGGGTCAGACAGCCTCTTGGACATTGCAGCACGTTGCGTCAGTTATGCAGTTGCGCTGGGCGATTTCCTAGTGCCTCCGTACAGACTTTCCTCCTTTTCCAGATTCCACACTTTGTGGCCTCTGACGCCAGTTTTGCGGCGTCTGGTTTTGAGCACGGCTTGGCCGGTTCATGACTACTCTCTTTGAGGCTTGCTTTGGGAAGTCGCACAGTATGCAGTGTCCCCCAGATAGGAGGAAAGTAGGTTTCTCTGACGTCCTAGTGGATGCTGGGGACTCCGTAAGGACCATGGGGAATAGACGGCTCCGCAGGAGACTGGGCACATCTAAGAAAGATTTAGGACTATCTGGTGTGCACTGGCTCCTCCCCCCATGACCCTCCTCCAAGCCTCAGTTAGATTTCTGTGCCCGGCTGAGCTGGATGCACACTAGGGGCTCTCCTGAGCTCCTAGAAGAAAGTATAGTTTAGGTTTTTTATTTTCAGTGAGTCCTGCTGGCAACAGGCTCACTGCAACGAGGGACTAAGGGGAGAAGAAGCGAACCTACCTAAGTGGTGGTAGCTTGGGCTTCTTAGGCTACTGGACACCATTAGCTCCAGAGGGATCGAACACAGGACCCGACCTCGTCGTCCGTTCCCGGAGCCGCGCCGCCGTCCCCCTTACAGAGCCAGAAACAAGAAGGTGGTCCGGAAAATCGGCGGCTGAAGACTTCTGTCTTCTCCAAGGTAGCGCACAGCACTGCAGCTGTGCGCCATTGCTCCTCATGCACACCACACACTGCGGTCACTGATGGGTGCAGGGCGCTGGGGGGGGGCGCCCTGAGCAGCAATAATAACACCTTGGCTGGCAAAACTAACACCATATATAGCCCCAGAGGCTATATAGGTGTATATTAACCCCTGCCAGAAACGATAAAATAGCGGGAGAAAGCCCGCCGAAAAAGGGGCGGAGCCAACTCCCTCAGCACACTGGCGCCATTATTCCCTCACAGCTTCGCTGGAAGAAAGCTCCCTGGCTCTCCCCTGCAGTCCTGCACTACAGAAAGGGTAAAAAAGAGAGGGGGGGCACAATTTAGGCGCAATATATATATATATATTATAGGCAGCTATAGGGGAAAACACTCTGTATAGTGATATCCCTGTGTTATATAGCGCCCTGGTGTGTGCTGGCATACTCTCCCTCTGTCTCCCCAAAGGGCTTTGTGGGGTCCCGTCCTCTGTAAGAGCATTCCCTGTGTGTCTGCTGTGTGTCGGTACTGCTGTGTCGACATGTATGATGAGGATAATGATGTGGAGGCGGAGCAAATGCCTGTGAATGTGATGTCACCCCCTGCGGGGTCGACACCAGTGTGGATGGACTTATGGAAGGAATTACGTGACAGTGTCAGCTCCTTACATAAAAGATTTGACGACATAGGACAGCCGGCTACTCAGCTTGTGCCTGTCCAAGCGTCTCAAATGTCATCAGGGTTTATAAAACACCCGCTACCTCAGATGACAGATACAGATGTCGACACGGATACCGACTCCAGTGTCGACGATGATGAGACGAGTGTACCCTCCAATAGGTCCACCCGTTATATGATTGAGGCTATGAAAAATGTTTTACACATTTCTGATGATACCCCAGGTACCACAAAAAAGGGTATTATGTTTGGTGAGAAAAAACTACCAGTAGTTTTTCCTGCATCTGACGAATTAAATGAGGTGTGTGAGGAAGCGTGGACTTCCCCAGATAAGAAATTGATCATTTCTAAACGGTTAATGGCTGCGTACCCTTTCCCGCCAGAGGATAGGTCACGCTGGGAAACACCCCCTAGGGTAGATAAAGCATTGACACGCTTATCAAAGAAGGTGGCACTACCGTCTCCGGATACGGCCGCCCTAAAAGAACCTGCTGATAGAAAGCTGGAAAGTACCCTAAAAGCTATATACACACACACTGGCATTATATTGAGACCCGCTATTGCATCAGCTTGGATGTGCAGTGCTGCTGCTGCGTGGTCAGACTCCCTGTCGGAAAACATTGATACCATGGATAGGGACAATATTTTGCTAACGATTGACCATATAAAAGACGCGGTCTTATACATGCGTGATGCACAGAGGGATATTTGCCGGCTGGCATCAAAAATAAGGGCTATGTCCATTGCCGCCAGACGGGGGTTATGGACTAGGCAATGGTCAGGTGATGCCGACTCCAAGCGGCACATGGAAGTTTTGCCCTATAAAGGGGCGGAACTTTTTGGGGAAGGTCTTTCAGACCTCGTTTCCACAGCTACTGCTGGGAAATCGACTTTTTTGCCACAGGCTACCCCACAGCAAAAGAAAGCACCGTATTATCAGGTACAGTCCTTTCGGCCCCAGAAAAATAAGCGGGCTAGAGGCTCATCCTTTCTACCGAGGGGCAGAGGAAGGGGGAAAAAGCTGCAACACACAGCTAGTTCCCAGGAGCAGAAGTCCTCCCCTGCGTCCGGTAAGTCCACAGCATGACGCTGGGGCTGCTCAGGCGGAAGCGGGAACGGTGGGGGCACGTCTCAGGTTTTTCAGCACACAGTGGGCTCTCTCACAAGTGGATCCCTGGGTCCTTCAAGTAGTATCTCAGGGGTACAGGCTGGAATTCGAGACGTCTCCCCCCCCCGCCGTTTCCTAAAATCTGCCTTGCCGGCAACTCCCTCTGCCAGGGAGGCAGTGTTGGTGGCTATTCAAAAACTGTATTCACAGAAAGTGATCGTCAAGGTACCCCTCCTTCAGCAAGGAAAGGGTTACTACTCCACAATGTTTGTGGTACCGAAACCGGACGGTTCGGTGAGACCCATCTTAAATTTAAAAACCTTGAACACTTATATCAAAAGGTTCAAGTTCAAGATGGAATCGCTCAGGGCGGTTATTGCGAGCCTGGAGGAGGGGGAGGGGGATTACATGGTATCCCTGGACATCAAGGATGCTTACCTGCATGTCCCCATTTACCCTCCGCACCAGGAGTACCTCAGATTTGTGGTACAGGACTGTCACTATCAGTTCCAGACACTGCCGTTCGGGTTATCCACGGCACCGAGGGTCTTTACCAAAGTAATGGCCGAAATGATGATACTCCTTCGCAAGAAGGGAGTTTTAATTATCCCGTACTTGGACGATCTCCTGATAAAGGCGAGGTCCAAAGAACAGTTGATAGTGGGGGTGGCACTTTCTCAGGAAGTGCTACAACAGCACGGCTGGATTCTAAACATTCCAAAGTCACAGCTGGTCCCGACGACACGTCTTCTGTTCCTGGGAATGATTCTGGACACAGACCAGAAAAGAGTGTTTCTTCCACTGGAAAAAGCAGAGGAATTGTCATCTCTGGTCAGAGACATTCTAAAACCAGGAAAAGTGTCGGTACATCAATGCACACGAGTCCTGGGAAAAATGGTAGCTTCGTACGAAGCAATTCCATTCGGAAGGTTCCACGCAAGGACGTTCCAGTGGGACCTGTTGGACAAATGGTCCGGGTCCCATCTCCAGATGCAACAGCGGATAACCCTATCGGCCAGAACCAGGGTGTCGCTGCTGTGGTGGCTGCAGAGTGCTCATCTACTAGAGGGCCGCAGATTCGGAATACAGGACTGGGTCCTGGTGACCACGGATGCCAGCCTTCGGGGCTGGGGGGCAGTCACAAAGGGAAGAAATTTCCAAGGACTGTGGTCAAATCAGGAGATTTCTCTTCACAGAAATATCCTGGAGCTAAGGGCCATTTACAATGCCCTAAGCCAGGCAAAACCCCTGCTTCAAAACCAGCCGGTACTGATCCAGTCAGACAACATCACGGCGGTCGCCCATGTAAACAGACAGGGCGGCACGAGAAGCAGGATGGCGATGGCAGAAGCCACAAGGATTTTCAGATGGGCAGAGAATCATGTGTTAGCACTGACGGCAGTGTTCATTCCGGGAGTGGACAACTGGGAAGCAGACTTCCTCAGCAGGCACGACCTCCACCCGGGAGAATGGGGACTTCATCCAGAAGTCTTCCAAATGCTGGTCAACCGGTGGGAAAAACCACAGGTAGACATGATGGCGTCCCGCCTCAACAAGAAGTTGAAAAGATATTGCGCCCGGTCAAGAGACCCTCAGGCGATAGCGGTGGACGCTCTAGTGACACCATGGGTGTACCAGTCGGTTTATGTGTTTCCTCCTCTACCTCTCATACCCAAGGTACTGAGAATAATAAGAAGGCGAGGAGTGAAAACCATACTCGTGGTTCCGGATTGGCCAAGAAGAGCTTGGTACCCGGAACTTCAAGAGATGCTTACAGAGGACTCTTGGCCTCTGCCGCTCAGACGAGACCTGCTGCAGCAGGGACCCTGTCTGTTCCAAGACTTACCGCGGCTGCGTTTGACGGCATGGCGGTTGAACACCGGATCCTGAAGGAAAAGGGTATTCCGGAGGAAGTCATCCCTACCCTGATCAAAGCCAGGAAGGATGTCACCGCAAGACATTATCACCGCATTTGGCGAAAATATGTTGCTTGGTGTGAGGCCATGAAGGCCCCGACGGAGGAATTTCAACTGGGCCGATTCCTGCACTTCCTGCAAGCAGGGGTGACGTTGGGCCTCAAATTGGGGTCCATAAAGGTCCAGATTTCGGCTCTGTCGATTTTCTTCCAAAAAGAACTGGCTTCTCTACCCGAAGTTCAGACTTTTGTCAAAGGAGTACTGCATATTCAGCCTCCTTTTGTGCCCCCAGTGGCACCTTGGGATCTCAATGTGGTTTTGGCATTCCTGAAATCACATTGGTTCGAACCACTTAAGACTGTGGATTTAAAATATCTCACGTGGAAAGTGGTCATGCTGTTGGCCTTGGCGTCGGCCAGGCGGGTTTCAGAATTGGCGGCTTTGTCTTGTAAAAGCCCTTATCTGATTTTCCATATGGATAGGGCAGAATTGAGGACTCGTCCTCAGTTTCTCCCAAAGGTGGTCTCAGCTTTTCACTTGAACCAACCTATTGTGGTGCCTGCGGCTACTGGGGACTTGGATTCCAAGTTGCTGGACGTAGTCAGGGCCCTAAAAATGTATATTTCCAGGACGGCTGGAGTCGGAAAGACTGACTCGCTGTTTATCCTGTATGCACCCACCAAGCTGGGTGCTCCTGCTTCTAAGCAGTCTATTGCGCGCTGGATTTGTAGCACTATTCAGCTGGCGCATTCTGCGGTAGGCTTACCGCAGCCTAAATCTGTAAAAGCCCATTCCACACGGAAGGTGGGCTCATCTTGGGCGGCTGCCCGAGGGGTCTCGGCTTTACAACTTTGCCGAGCAGCTACTTGGTCGGGGGCAAACACGTTTGCAAAATTCTATATATTTGATACCCTGGCTGAGGAGGACCTGGAATTCTCTCATTCGGTGCTGCAGAGTCATCCGCACTCTCCCGCCCGTTTGGGAGCTTTGGTATAATCCCCATGGTCCTTACGGAGTCCCCAGCATCCACTAGGACGTCAGAGAAAAAGGAAGGATTTTTGAATCCCGGGTAGGACTCATACCAGCCACACCAATCACACCATATAACACGTGATAGGAACCCCGGTTAACAGTATGATAACAAATTGGAGCCTCTGAAGAGATGGCTCACAACAAAACCCGATTTTTGTAACAATAACTATGTACAGGTATTGCAGACAATCCGCACTTGGGATGGGCGCCCAGCATCCACTATGGACTACGAGAAATAGATTTACCGGTGAGTAAAATCTTATATTGTGTCAGCTCTACCGGGCACAGTTCCTAACTGAGGCTTGGAGGAGCGTCATAGGGGGAGGAGCCAGTGCACACCAGATAGTCCTAAATCTTTCTTAGATGTGCCCAGTCTCCTGCGGAGCCGTCTATTCCCCATGGTCCTTACGGAGTCCCCAGCATCCACTACGGACTACGAGAAATAGATTTACCGGTGAGTAAAATCTTATTTTCTCTGACGTCCTAGTGGATGCTGGGAACTCCGTAAGGACCATGGGGAATAGCGGCTCCGCAGGAGACAGGGCACATCTAAAGAAAGCTTTAGGATCACCTGGTGTGCACTGGCTCCTCCCCCTATGACCCTCCTCCAAGCCTCAGTTAGATTTTCTGTGCCCGACGAGAAGGGTGCACACTAGGGGCTCTCCTGAGCTCTTTGTGAAAGTTTTAGTTTAGGTTTATTATTTTCAGTGAGACCTGCTGGCAACAGGCTCACTGCATCGAGGGACTAAGGGGAGAAGAAGCGAACTCACCTGCGTGCAGAGTGGATTGGGCTTCTTAGGCTACTGGACATTAGCTCCAGAGGGACGATCACAGGTTCAGCCTGGATGGGTCACCGGAGCCGCGCCGCCGGCCCCCTTACAGAGCCAGAAGAGCGAAGAGGTCCGGAAAAATCGGCGGCAGAAGACTTTCCTGTCTTCAGATAAAGGTAGGCGCACAGCACCGCAGCTGTGCGCCATTGCTCTCAGCACACTTCACACTCCGGTCACTGAGGGTGCAGGGCGCTGGGGGGGCAGCGCCCTGAGACGCAATAAATCGATAGAAAACCTTTTATGGCTAAAATAAATGCATCACATATAACTCCTGGGCTATATGGATGCATTTAACCCCTGCCAAAACATACAAGAAAACGGATGATAAGGACGCCGAGAAAGGGGCGGAGCCTATCTCCTCAGCACACTGGCGCCATTTTCCCTCACAGCTCAGTTGGAGGGAAGCTCCCTGGCTCTCCCCTGCAGTCACTACACTACAGAAAGGGGTTAAAAAAGAGAGGGGGGCACAAATTAGGCGCAGTATAAACAATACAGCAGCTATAAAGGGAAAAACACTTATATAAGGTTATCCCTGTATATATATATAGCGCTCTGGTGTGTGCTGGCAAACTCTCCCTCTGTCTCCCCAAAGGGCTAGTGGGGTCCTGTCCTCTATCAGAGCATTCCCTGTGTGTGTGCTGTGTGTCGGTACGTTTGTGTCGACATGTATGAGGAGAAAAATGATGAGGAGACGGAGTAGAGTGTCTGTAATAGTGTTGTCACCCCCTGGGGGGTCGACACCTGAGTGGATGTACTGTTGAAATTGCGTGACAGTGTCAGCTTTGTATAAAAGACAGTGGTTGACATGAGACAGCCGGCTACTCAGCTTGTGCATGTCCAGACGTCTCATACAGGGGCTCTAAAGCGCCCGTTACCTCAGATACAGACGCCGACACGGATACTGACTCCTGTGTCGACGGTGAAGAGACAACCGTGATTTCCAATAGGGCCACACATTGCATGATTGAGGCAATGGAAAAAGTTTACACTCTTCTGATAATATAAATACCACCAAAAAAAGGGGTATTATGTTTGGTGAGGAAAAACTTCCTGTAGTTTTCCTGAATCTGAGAAATAAAATGAGGTGTGTGATGATGCGTGGGTTTCCCCCCGATAACAATTGATAATTTCTAAAAAGTTATTGGCAGTATACCTTTTCCCGCCAGAGGTTAGGGTGCGTTGGGAAACACCCCCTAGGGGGGATAAGGCGCTCACACGCTTGTAAGAACAAGGGCTCTACCCTCTCTGGAGATGGCCGCCCTTAGGGATCCTGCTGATAGAAAGCAGGAGGGTATCCTAAAATGTATTTACACACATACTGGTGTTATACTGCGACCAGCAATCGCCTCAGCCTGGATGTGCAGTGCTGGGTTGGCGTGGTCGGATTCCCTGACTGGAAATTTGATATCCTAGATAATGACAGTATATTATTGCCTATAGAGCAATTAAAAGATGCATTTCTATATATGCATGATGCACAGCGGAATATTTGCCGACTGGCATCAAGTATAAGTGCGTTGTCCAATTATACCAGTAAAGTGGTCAGGTGATGCGGATTCCAAACGGCATTTGGAAGTATTGCCTTAAAAAAAAAAAAAAAGGGGATGTACCCCAGGTCGCCTCTCAAAATAAGACGCCGTATTATCAGGCGCAGTCCTGGTTGGCAAGCGGACAAAAGGGTTCCTCTTTTCTGCTCGTGACAGAGGGAGAGGAAAATGGCTGCAGAGATCAGCCAGTTCCCAGGAACAGAAACCCTTTTCCGCCTCTGCCAAGCTCTCAGTATGACGCTAGGGCTTTACAAGTTCAGGCACGGTGGGGGCCCGTTCTCAATGAATTTCAGTGCGCAGTGGGCTCACTCGCAAGTAGACCCCTGGATCCTTCAGGTAATATTTCAGGGGTACAAATTGGAATTCGAGACGTATTCCCCTCGCCGTTTCCAAAAGTCTGTTTTACCGACGTCTCCCGCTGACAGGGAGGCAGTTTTGGAAGCCATTCACAAGCTGTATTCCCAGCAGGTGATAATTAAGGTACCCCTCCTGCAACAGGGAACGGGGTATTATTCCACACTATTGTGGTACCGAAGCCAGACGGCTCGGTGAGACCGATTTTAAAATCTAAAATCTAAAATCTTTGAACACTTACATACAGAGGTTCAAATTCAAAATTGAGTCACTCAGAGCAGTGATTGCAAACCTGGAAGAAGGGGACTACATGATGTCTCGGGACATCAAGGATGCTTACCTTCATGTCAAAATTTACCCTTCTCACCAAGGGTATCTCAGGTTATGGTACAGAACTGTCACTATCAGTTCAGACGCTGCCGTAGGGATGGTCCACGGCACCCCGGGTCTTTACTGAAGTAATGACCGTAATGATGATATTCCTTCGAAGGAAGGGAATTTTAGTTATCCTTTACTTGGACGATTCCCTGATAAGGGTGAGATCCAGGGAACAGTTGGAGATCGGTGTAGCACTACCTCAGGTAGTGTTGCGGCAGCACGATTGGATTCTCAATATTCCAAAATCGCAGCTGGTTCCGACGACTTGTCTTCTGTTCCTAGGGATGATCCTGGACACAGTCCAGAAAGAAGGTGTTTCTCCCGGAGGAGAAAGCCAGGGAGTTATCCGAGCTAGTCAGGAACCTCCTAAAACCGAACCAAGTCTCAGTGCATCAATGCACAAGGGTTCTGGGTAAAAATGGTGGCTTCCTACGAAGCAATCCCATTCGGCAGATTCCACGCAAGACTTTCCAGTGGAACCTACTGGACAAATGGTCCGGGTCGCATCTTCAGATGCTTCAGCGGATAACCCTGTCACCAGGGACAAGGGTATCCCTCCTGTGGTGGTTGCAGAGTGCTCATCTTCTAGAGGGCCGCAGATTCGGCATGCGGGACTGGGTCCTGGTGGCCACGGATGCCAGCCTGCGAGGCTGGGGAGCAGTCACACAGGGAAGGAATATCCAGGGCTTATGGTCAAGCCTGGAGACATCACTTCACATAAATGTCCTGAAGCTAAGGGCCATTTACAATGCTCTAAGCTTAGCAAGACCTCTGCTTCAAGGTCAGCCGGTGTTGATCCAGTCGGACAACATTACGGCAGTCACCCACGTAAACAGACTGGGTGCCACAAGAAGCAGGAGGGCAATGGCAGAAGCTGCAAGGATTCTTCGCGGGGCGAAAAACCATGTGATGGCACTGTCAGCAGTTTTCATTCCGGGAGTGGACAACTGGGAAGCAGTTTTCCTCAGCACGACCTCCACCCGGGAGAGTAAGGACTTCACCCAGAAGTCTTCCACATGATTATAAACCGTTGGGAAAAACTCGACAGGTATTGCGCCACGTCAAGGGACCCTCAGGCAATAGCTGTAGATGCTCTGGTAACACCGTGGGTGTACCAATCAGTGTATGGGTTCCCTCCTCTGCCTCTCATACCCAAGGTACTGAGATTGATAAGATGGAGAGGAGTAAGCACTATATTAGTGGCTCCGGATTGGCCAAGAAGGAATTGGTAACCGGAACTTCAAGAGATGCTCACGGAGGATCCGTAGCCTCTACCTCTAAGAAGGGACCTGCTCCAGCAAGGACCTTGTTTGTTCCAAGACTTACCGCGGCTGCGTTGACGGCATGGCGGTTGAACGCCGGATCCTGAAGGAAAAAGGCATTCCGGATGAAGTCATCCCTATCCTGATCAAAGCCAGGAAGGATGTAACCGCAAAACATTATCACCGCATTTGGCGAAAATATGTTGCGTGGTGCGAGGCCAGTAAGGCTCGACGGAGGAAATTCAACTGGGTCGATTCCTGCATTTCCTGCAAACAGGAGTATCTATGGGCCTGAAATTGGGGTCCATTAAGGTTCAAATTTCGGCTCTGTCAATTTTCTTCCAAAAAAGAACTAGCTTCAGTCCCTGAAGTTCAGACATTTGTTAAAGGGGTACTGCATATACAGCCTCCTTTTGTGCCTTTAGTGGCACTTTTGGGATCTCCAGGTGGTTTTTGGGTTCAAAAAGTCACATTGGTTTGACACACTTAAATCTGTGGAGTTAAAATATCTCACAGAAAAAGTGGTCATGCTGTTGGCTCTGGCCTGGGCCAGGCGCGTGTCAGAATTGGTGGCTTTATCCTGTAAAAGCCCTTATCTGATTTTCCATTCGGACAGGGCGGAATTGAGGACTCGTCCTCAGTTTCTCCCTAAGGTGGTTTCAGCGTTCACCTGAACCAAACCTATTGTGGTGCCTGCGGCTACTAGGGACTTGGAGGACTCCAAGTTGCTAGACGTTGTCAGGACCCGGAAAATATATGTTTCCAGGACGGCTGGAGTCAGGAAATCTGACTCGCTGTTTATCCTCTATGCACCCAACTAGCTGGGTGCTCCTGCTTCTAAGCAGACTATTGCTCGTTGGATTTGTAGTACAATTCAGCTTGCACATTCTGTGGCAGGCCTGCCACAGCCAAAAATCTGTAAATGCCCACTCCACAAGGAAGGTGGGCTCATCTTGGGCAGCTGCCCGATGGGTCTCGGCTTTACAACTTTGCCGAGCAGTTACTTGGTCAGGAGCAAATACGTTTGTAAAATTCTACAAATTTGATACCCTGGCTGAGGAGGACCGGGAGTTCTCTCATTGGGGGCTGCAGAGTCATCCGCACTCTCCCGCCCGTTTGGGAGCTTTGGTATAATCCCCATGGTCCTTACGGAGTTCCCAGCATCCACTAGGACGTCAGAGAAAATAAGAATTTACTTACCGATAATTCTATTTCTCGTAGTCCGTAGTGGATGCTGGGCGCCCATCCCAAGTGCGGATTGTCTGCAATACTGGTACATAATTATTGTTACCAAAAAATTCGGGTTATTGTTGTAGTGAGCCATCTTTTCGAGAGGCTTCTCTATTATCATGCTGTTAACTGGGTTCAGATCACAAGTTGTACAGTGTGATTGGTGTGGCTGGTATGAGTCTTGCCCGGGATTCAAAATCCTTCCTTATTGTGTACGCTCGTCCGGGCACAGTATCCTAACTGAGGCTTGGAGGAGGGTCATAGGGGGAGGAGCCAGTGCACACCAGGTGATCCTAAAGCTTTCTTTAGATGTGCCCTGTCTCCTGCGGAGCCGTAATTCCCCATGGTCCTTACGGAGTTCCCAGCATCCACTACGGACTACGAGAAATAGAATTATCGGTAAGTAAATTCTTATTTTCTGTGTACTCGCCATAAAAAGTGTTCATTTGGGGGACGCTGCGTTCCCTTCCTGGTTGTTTATTGCTGGTTGTGCCGTTGCGTACTGAGGACTTCATTCAGCTTTGTTAGGCAAATAACGGAGAGAGGGGGAAGTTTCAGCTCCAATAGTTCTAACTATTCAGTGCCTACTCCTCATCTCTAAACCCACAGTGTTCAGGGTCCACCACATGGAATCAGAGAATTTCATTTTATGATGAGAACAAAAAAATTCTCCCTTCATTCTGACCTGGCTTCTGACGTGATTTGTTATTAGGTGGAGACCGAGGGAGACGACACAAGTTCTGATCAAGCATCTGCTGCTAAAACCAAGAGCACCTTCATAGCCCAGAATGTGGTCAGTCTTCAGGAGCTGGGTAAGACGGGTACAATCAGGTTCTGATTTGACTTCCATGTAGTGAAACATATTTAATTTGTTTTGGACAATGCGTCCTGATATAAATGTGGTATCTGTTAGTTTATGGTCTTACTTAGCAGCCAGAAAACCATTCCACATAGAAGGGTTACACTCCTTGCTGCATGGGACCCCCCACCCCATTCCCAACCACCACCTCTGACAACTACAGTGGGATCTTGCCCTGTTGTCACACTGGTGGGCTACGTATCGGGGGTCCCGGCTAAGTTACATCCTCTGGTCAGATATTTATTCTGCTGTTATGTGCTCGATGTTAGTAATTAGCAAGGTCTGCAGTTAATGAACTCTTAAATGGTTAATAAATCCCCAGTGGTTGATAGATGTCGTCCTATAAAGCGAGGGCTGGGTGATTGGTGCAGGCTGGTTTCTCCTAGACGTAGTGTAGAGTTAATATAATAGTCCTGTCTATTCTACAAGTAGTTGTTTATTTAGGTCCAGTGATCTACCTTATGGTGTTCTTTGATATGTGATGACTTGATTTGCTCATTAATGTTTGTCTTGGTGTGTTGTAGGTGGGTCGGAGAAGTTGCTGAGAGTCTGCCTGAACCTACCTTACTTCCTGAGATACATTAATCGTTTCCAGGATGCCGTATCAGCCAACTCCTTTTTCATAATGCCGGCGACAGTGGGAGACGCCACCGCCGTCCGTAATGGGTGAGTGGTTGACTGACAGATTTTACCCTGTTGCAAATGCTTGTAGCTGACCTTTCACTGAGCGTTCATGGTCATCTCATTGTCACATTAGAAGTCCCCTGCCAATAAAAACCAGTGTCAACAGTTATGATGTCAACGTTGTTGAAATGTCTTTGATTGCTGATATGGAGTTTAGAGTTAGGTACTAGGAAGAGGGTTGAGCTGCAGGGTTTATGCTTATGCACTAGGGAGAGGGTTAGGCTGCAGAAGGGGAGGGTTAGGCTGCAGAAGGGGATGGGGAGGGTTAGGGTTGGGCTGTGGCAGTAGAGAGTTAGGCACCAGGCAGAGGGTCAAGCTGCAGGAGGGGAGTATTATGGTTATGCTCTAGGGCAGGCCTGGCCAACCCGTGGCTCTCCAGCTGTTGTAAAACTACAAGTCCCATCATGCTTTGCCACAGTGTTGCTATTAGGGAATGCTAAAACTGTGGCTGGGCATGAAGGGATGTGTAGTTTCACAACATCTGGAGAACCACAGGTTGGCCAAGCCTGCACTAGGGAGAGGGTTAGGCTGCAGGGAGGGAGAATTAGGGTTAGGCAGTAGGGGGTGGAGAGGGATAGGCTGTGGGACGGAAGGGTTAGGATTAGGCTGCGGGAGGGGAGGGGAGGGTTAGGATTAGGTTGCAGAGGTGAGGGTTAGTCACTATAGGATGAATTAGGCTTTGGGAGCGGAGGTTAGGGTAGGCTGTGGTGAGTTTTAGGCACTAGAGGATGAGTTAGGCTGCAGGAGGGGGAGGGTTATGGTTAGACACTGGGAGGGGAGGTTAGGGTTAAGGACTGGGAGGGTTAGGGTTAAGGACTGGGAGGGTTAGGGTTAGACTGTGGGAGGGGAGGTTAGGGTTAAGGACTGGGAGGGTTAGGCTGCTGGAGGGGAGGGTTATGGTTAGACACTGGGAGGGGAGGTTAGGGTTAAGGACTGGGAGGGGAGGTTAGGGTTAAGGACTGGGAGGGGAGGTTAGGGTTAAGGACTGGGAGGGTTAGGGTTAGGCTGCTGGAGGGGAGGGTTAGTCACTATAGGATGAATTAGGCTTTGGGAGCGGAGGTTAGGGTAGGTTGTGGTGAGTTTTAGGCACTAGAGGATGAGTTAGGCTGCAGGAGGGGGAGGGTTATGGTTAGACTGTGGGAGGGGAGGTTAGGGTTAAGGACTGGGAGGGGAGGTTAGGGTTAAGGACTGGGAGGGTTAGGGTTAGGCTGCTGGAGGGGAGGGTTAGTCACTATAGGATGAATTAGGCTTTGGGAGCGGAGGTTAGGGTAGGTTGTGGTGAGTTTTAGGCACTAGAGGATGAGTTAGGCTGCAGGAGGGGGAGGGTTATGGTTAGACACTGGGAGGGGAGGTTAGGGTTAAGGACTGGGAGGGTTAGGGTTAAGGACTGGGAGGGGAGGTTAGGGTTAAGGACTGGGAGGGTTAGGGTTAAGGACTGGGAGATTTAGGGTTAGGCTGCTGGAGGGGAGGGTTAGGATTAGGTTGCAGAGGTGAGGGTTAGTCACTATAGGATGAATTAGGCTTTGGGAGGGGAGGTTAGGGTAGGCTGTGGTGAGTTTTAGGCACTAGAGGATGAGTTAGGCTGCAGGAGGGGGAGGGTTATGGTTAGACTGTGGGAGGGGAGGTTAGGGTTAAGGACTGGGAGGGGAGGTTAGGGTTAAGGACTGGGAGGGTTAGGGTTAGGCTGCTGGAGGGGAGGGTTAGTCACTATAGGATGAATTAGGCTTTGGGAGCGGAGGTTAGGGTAGGTTGTGGTGAGTTTTAGGCACTAGAGGATGAGTTAGGCTGCAGGAGGGGGAGGGTTATGGTTAGACTGTGGGAGGGGAGGTTAGGGTTAAGGACTGGGAGGGGAGGTTAGGGTTAAGGACTGGGAGGGTTAGGGTTAGGCTGCTGGAGGGGAGGGTTAGTCACTATAGGATGAATTAGGCTTTGGGAGCGGAGGTTAGGGTAGGTTGTGGTGAGTTTTAGGCACTAGAGGATGAGTTAGGCTGCAGGAGGGGGAGGGTTATGGTTAGACACTGGGAGGGGAGGTTAGGGTTAAGGACTGGGAGGGTTAGGGTTAAGGACTGGGAGGGGAGGTTAGGGTTAAGGACTGGGAGGGTTAGGGTTAAGGACTGGGAGATTTAGGGTTAGGCTGCTGGAGGGGAGGGTTAGGATTAGGCTGCGGGAGGGGAGGGGAGGGTTAGGATTAGGTTGCAGAGGTGAGGGTTAGTCACTATAGGATGAATTAGGCTTTGGGAGCGGAGGTTAGGGTAGGCTGTGGTGAGTTTTAGGCACTAGAGGATGAGTTAGGCTGCAGGAGGGGGAGGGTTATGGTTAGACACTGGGAGGGGAGGTTAGGGTTAAGGACTGGGAGGGTTAGGGTTAAGGACTGGGAGGGTTAGGGTTAAGGACTGGGAGGGTTAGGGTTAGGCTGCTGGAGGGGAGGGTTAAGGGTTAGCGATACTGCTGAGACCCCCACAGGATTATCCAGAAGTCAGTCAGCTGACCGCTAGACCCAGAAGACACCACTAGAGCCAGCAAACCAGTTAATTGACTGCTAGACCACCAGGAACATTTTCTCGGCATTTTGTGTAGACATTTTATCAGTGTCGATGTGGGCTATGATGACATGCAAATCATATTGACCGTATTCATGTTGACAAAATTTACTGAATTTCTATGGAGCAGTTCTGAGGCCTGTCCAAGGGTAAGGAACATAAACTCCCTGGATTATGCTAAAACGTCTGCAGGAGAGCAATGAGTGATCAGATGGGTTTCAGTCTCTGTAAAGCGGCTTATTGTATACATGAGAGTTTATAAGCTCAGTCCTGTGTTGCCTGATGTGTTATAGGTTCCATTCCCTTGTGATTGACGTGACAATGGCCCTGGACACACTGTCCCTCCCAGTCATGGAGCCTCTGACTCCTCCTCGGCTGAAAGACGTCACCCTCCTGGCCCTGAGCTGCCTGTACGCAGGTAAATCTTTCTCCTCCTCAAAGCGTTCTCTGCTCAGCTTGTCTAGTATCCCAATCACGTGACCTTCTCTCTCCCGCTGTGTGAAGGTGTCAGCGTCGCTGCGTGCATGGCTATTCTCCACGTTGGCGGTACCCAGCAGGTCCGGACTGGCTCTACAAGCTGCAAAGAGGAGGACTACGAGAACGACGCTGCCACCATAGTGCAGAAATGTGTACGTGTGTCTTTATCTTTATGGGTTATTTATTCCGGGCCATGAAAGTCTGCAGGGCTGTGACGTGGGACTATACAGAGGACTGCTGTACTGAACATAAGATCTGATAGGGTATATAATATACAGGGGATATAACGGGTGTTGTATCTTGCCTCCTGAATGGTCATTACAATTGCAGACGAGGTGGCAACAGACAATGTGTGTTCTGTGTATTTACTCTGCTAATTCTGTCTTGTAGTTGGAAATCTATGAGATGATCGGCCAAGCCATAAACAGCTCCAGGCGTGCCGGAGGAGAGGTGAGCTCACTTATGTCACCACAGGAAGCCATTCTGCCCCCTCAGGGGTAGTAATTTCAGTCCCAGAGGAGCAGAAGGGGACGGGGTTCTACTCCAATCGCTTCTCGGTTTAGAAACCGGACACATTCTATTGGCTCATTCTGAACTCAAATATTCATCTGGAGAGGGACCGGTTCAAGATTGAGTCTTTTTTAGTATTATTTCTCCTTCATCCACTAGGGGACACTGGAGCGCAGTTACAATGGGGATATAGTAGGCAGTAACTGGGAGCTGGCACTTGAAAACTCTAAACACTGTGGCTAGCTCCAATTGTGCCATAAGGGTTCCCGTAGCACCGTTTATAGAAGCAAGAACATACAACAAATTACAAGTTCACAATTTGATTTATATATACATAATTACAGTCTGCAGTTTACATAAGTCCGTAGGGGAGAGGGCCCTGCTTATGAGAGCTTACGTTCTAAAGGAAAAATGGGCATACACAAAAAAGTAGGGTGCTGAACTGGGGGATGCAGGGGTGAGAGGCTGAGTGGCAGTCTGAGGGTGGGAAGGCATTTCAGAGGTTGAAAGCGCACGTGGAAAGAGGTGATGGGGGAGGTGGAGAGACAGCAGTCAAAGGTAGGGTGAAGAGGGCAGTGAACATGTGTCTGGAGATATAGGGAGGAGAAGACTGGTTGAGAACCGTGGGTGGGTGAGAGGAGTGTGAATGATTCTGCAGGGGAAGGGGGCTGCCAGAGCTTGAGCAACAAGAGAGATAAATGAGGTGCGAGCGGAATTAAAGATAGACTGAAGCGTGGGGCAGGGTGATGCGGAATTCCAGAGAGGGGTAGGTCATGGTCGGTGATAAATAAGGCCCTGGATGACTGACTGTGTGGCTTCCAGCTGAGCCTTTATACCCCTAGTGTTCCAGTGTCCCCCAGTGGGCTCGGAGTAGAGGGTTGGATGTAATGTCCCTCTTTGTTTTCTGTGAATGTTTTTCTGTTGAGCCCATAGTTACAGGTGTCTGTGATTGTGTTCCAGCATTACCAGAACTTCCAGCTCCTGGGTGCCTGGTGCTTGGTGAATAGTCTGTATCTGATCCTCAACCTCAGCCCTACAGCCCTGGCAGACAAAGGGAAGGAGAAAGATCCGCTGGCAGCCCTTCGCGTCCGGGACATTACGCGAGCCAAAGAAGGGGCGGGCTCCCCAAAGCTGGGTCCTGGCAAGGGGTAAGAGCATAAGTAATGGAGACATCCGCTGATTTGTAACCAGGACTTTCACCACGTGTGCGGTCTGCCTGGTAATCCTTATGTGATGTGTACAGCAGCTCTGCCCAGCACATTAGCCTGTGCCCAAGAGGGTATAAATGAGGATCTCTGCTCTGATACGTCGCCCAGTTGTTGGAACGTTATGCGGTTGATCCTTATTCGCTGTACTAAGTAAGGCTGTGGCGTTGTCCGGAATCTCTTAAACATCCGCCTCCCAGTAATATCAGCTATGTCCTTCAGCGTTCCTTAATAAGACCAGTATATAAATAATCATTTGTTAGGGCTGTGATACCCGACTGGCTGGAGAATGTTACATTATGTTTCTTCCACTAGGCACCAGGGGTTTGGAGTCCTGTCGGTCGTGCTGGCGAACCATGCTATAAAACTGCTCACCTCTCTCTTCCAAGACCTGCAAGTGGAGACCCTGCACAAGGTAACTAATGTCCGATCTCCTGAGCTGATCTCGTAGTTTGCTAATGCTTGGCCTGGTCTCTGATTGCAATAACATGGTGCGACTCTACGCCCCTGCCAGGGTCACATGACCCTTTTCATCACGCTGATCTTGCAGTTACACAACCTCGTTCCATACTGTCCGTTCTGTGCCCCCTCCTTCCCCCTGCGCTGAGCTCACACCTCGTCTCTTGCAGCAAACTTGGGACACAGACGGTCCCCTCGCCGAGCTCAGCGTCTCAGCCCAGAGCACGTCTATCCAGAGGATTCAGCGTCTCATCGACTCCATTCCCCTGACAAACTTAATGTTCACGATTCTGTCCACATCCTACCGCAAGGTGAGAAAGCTGCTTGTCCTGGGAGAGTGTTTGGGGAGGGGAGAGTCCCGTGTATTAAGGGGTTACATTCTCTCCTGTTGTCACGCAGGCCTGTGTATTACAACGGCAGAGGAAGGGGTCTGTGAGCAGCGATGCCAGCGCCTCCACTGATTCCAACACATACTATGAAGATGACTTCAGCAGCACAGAGGAAGACAGCAGCCAAGGTAGCTCTCTCCGCCTTACTCCTTCCATCTCCTCTATTATAAATCACTCTGAAGGAGATACTACTATGCAGGCAGCCTTGTAGGTTACTTGTGCTGGTCACTGATGGCATTGACATCCTGCTATTTCCATGCAGATGATGACAGCGAGCCTATCCTGGGGCAGTGGTTTGAAGAGACTATCTCCCCAACTAAAGAGAAGGTGCCACCTCCACCCCCACCGCCGCCTCCTCTTGAGAGTTCGCCTAGAGCCAAAAGTCCCAGCAAGCAACACCCTGCTGGAAACGGCAATATCCTGGCCAGTCGCAAGGACCCAGAACTGGTATGACTAGTCTCAAGAATGGTGCCTGTAGCCTGCGTGATAGTCCTCTGCTTTATTTTGAGTTCCTTATGTCACGCTTACATGAAGGGACTGTCTGGATTTTGCAGTCCTGCATGTGTCTGGTCTCTCAGCCCTGTAAGGGTGTTGTATGACTGTTGACACCTAACGTAATCTTTTTTTCTGTTTTCCTCCAGTTTCTCAGTCTCGCATCCAACACATTGAACTTCATCACCAGCTGCATGCTGAACTCCCGCAGCAACTTCATCCGCAACTACCTGAGCGTGTCACTGACCGAGCAGCACATGTCCACCCTGGCCTGTATCATCAAGGACGTGGATAAGGACGGCCTGAAAGGTGAGCGTTTATAAGGGTGCGCATCACTTGCGTCATAGGCGTTGGATTTCTTACACACACGTATTCTGTCTCGTAGGCTCATCCGATGAGGACTTTGCCGTCGCACTGTACCAGTTTAATCACTGTCTGGTGACCTCTGATCTCCAGTCTCCAACACTACAGGTCAGCTGATGGGTTTATCTGCCATGACTACAAACCACTTTATCGGCTCCGTTGGCTTGTTACTTTACTCCAGTGGGTGCTGCCGTTCCTGAAGGGGTGGGGTTGGGGGGGTGATGGAGCTTACAGCACTGACAACCCCATAGAGAAACCAGAAAAACAATCTCTTCTAAGTAAAAAAGAACGTTTCTGGGGCTGCCCCCTGTCATGGTGCACCTGCTCTCTGCAGGCACCAACTCAAAACTGATTGCCTGCGCCTGGAGGCGGGGTTATAGAGGAGGGATACGCTTGAAAGTTTTAACTGTTTGGTGCCCGGATATTCATCCAGCACTACAACCCTGACGTTCCCTGTGGAACCTATGTACCCTGATGAAGAAAGGATTATGGGGGTCATTCCGAGTTGATCATAGCTGTTCTAAATTTAGCACAGCTACGATCATTCACACTGACATGCGGGGGGACGCCCAGCACGGGGCCAGTCCGCCCCGCATGTCAGTGCCGCCCCCCCCCCGCCCCCCCCTGCAGAAGTGCAAAGGCATCGCACAGCGGCGATGCCTTTGCACTTCAAGAGTAGCTCCCGACCAGCGCAGCTTTAGCGTGCTGGCCGGGAGCTACTCATCGCTCCCCGGCACACAGCGGCTGTGTGTGACGTCACGCAGCCGCTGCGGCCCGTCCCCCGTTCGGTCCGGCCATGCCTGCGTTGGCCGGACCGCTCCCACGAAACGGCGGCCAAACGCCGCCGTTCCGCCCCCTCTCGCCCAGCGACCGCCTCTGCCTGTCAATCAGGCAGAGGCGATTGCAGCCCTGCTACGGTCTTCGGCCGTCTGGCACATGCCGACGCACTACGGCGCATGCGCAGTAGAAACCCGTTTGCTCGGCTGCGACAAACAGCAGCGAGCGGGTCAGAATGACCCCCTATATTGGGTATCCATAGATGAGAGGTGGTAGTAGGTTTGACATAGGGCTTTTGGGCCAAATTGTTTTCTGTCTTTTTTTTTTTTTTTTCTCTGACGTCCTAGTGGATGCTGGGGACTCCGTAAGGACCATGGGGAATAGCGGCTCCGCAGGAGACTGGGCACATCTAAAGAAAGCTTTAGGATCACCTGGTGTGCACTGGCTCCTCCCCCTATGACCCTCCTCCAAGCCTCAGTTAGATTTCTGTGCCCGACGAGAAGGGTGCACACTAGGGGCTCTCCTGAGCTCTTTGTGAAAGTTTTAGTTTAGGTTTATATTTTCAGTGAGACCTGCTGGCAACAGGCTCACTGCATCGAGGGACTAAGGGGAGAAGAAGCGAACTCACCTGCGTGCAGAGTGGATTGGGCTTCTTAGGCTACTGGACATTAGCTCCAGAGGGACGATCACAGGTTCAGCCTGGATGGGTCACCGGAGCCGCGCCGCCGTCCCCCTTACAGAGCCAGAAGAGCGAAGAGGTCCGGAAAAATCGGCGGCAGAAGACGATCCTGTCTTCAGATAAGGTAGCGCACAGCACCGCAGCTGTGCGCCATTGCTCTCAGCACACTTCACACTCCGGTCACTGAGGGTGCAGGGCGCTGGGGGGGGCAGCGCCCTGAGACGCAATAAATCGATAAAAAACCTTATTTCTCTAACGTCCTAGTGGATGCTGGGGACTCCGTCAGGACCATGGGGAATAGCGGGCTCCGCAGGAGACAGGGCACATCTAAAAAGCTTTTTAGGTCACATGGTGTGTACTGGCTCCTCCCCCTATGACCCTCCTCCAAGCCTCAGTTAGGTTTTTGTGCCCGTCCGAGAAGGGTGCAAACTGGATGGCTCTCTTAAGGAGTTGTTTAGTAAAGTTTTTTTTTAGGTTTCTAATCAGTGATTCCTGCTGGCGACAGGATCACTGCAACGAGGGACTTAGGGGAGAGACTTGCAACTCACCTGCGTGCAGGAGGATTGAAGTTTTAGGCTACTGGACACTGAGCTCCAGAGGGAGTCGGAACACAGGTCAGCCTGGGGTTCGTCCCGGAGCCGCGCCGCCGATCCCCCTTACAGACGCTGAAGAAAGACGGCGGAACGGAGGTCCGGAAACAGGCGGCAGAAGACTTCACAGTCTTCAGAGAGGTAGCGCACAGCACTGCAGCTGTGCGCCATTGTTGCTACACGGCTCACTGACACGGTCACGGAGGGTGCAGGGCGCTGCTGGGGGCGCCCTGGGCAGCAATATAAATACCTATTTGGCAAATAAATACATCACATATAGCCATTAAGGCTATATGTATGTATTTAACCCAGGCCAGTTTTCCTAATAACCGGGAGAAAAGCCCGCCGTGAAAGGGGCGGAGCTTATTCTCCTCAGCACTCAGCGCCATTTTCCTGACCAGCTCCGCTGGTGAGGAAGGCTCCCACTCTCCCCTGCACTACAGAAACAGGGTTAAAGAGAAGGGGGGCATAAATTGGCGATATAATTATATATTAAGAGCCCATATATAGAAACAACACCTTCTAGGGTTGTTATATACATTATGGCGCTTTTGGTGTGTGCTGGCAAACTCTCCCTCTGTCTCCCCAAAGGGCTAGTGGGTCCTGTCCTCTATCAGAGCATTCCCTGTATGTGTGTGCTGTAGGTCGGTACGTGTGTGTCGACATGTATGAGGAAAATGTTGGTGAGGAGACGGAGAAAATTGCCTGTAATGGTGATGTCACTCTCTAGGGAGTCGACACCAGAATGGATGGCTTACTTATGGAATTACGTGATAATGTCAACACGCTGCAAGCCGGTTGACGACATGAGACAGCCGGCGGACAAATTAGTATCGGTCCAGGCGTCTCAGACACCGTCAGGGGCTTGTAAAAACGCCCATTTACCTCAGTCGGTCGACAGACACTGACACGGACACTGACCCCAGTGTCGACGGTGAAGAAACAAACGTATTTTTCTTTTAGGGCCACAAGTTACATGTTAAGGGCAATGAAGGAGGTGTTACGTATTTCTGATACCACAAGTACCACAAATAAGGGTATTTTGTAGGGTGGGAATAAACTACCTGTAGTTTTGCCTGAATCAGATAAATTAAATGAAGTGTGTGATGATACGTGGGGTTCCTCCGACAGAAAGTTATGGGCGGTATACCCTTTTTCCCGCCAGTAGTAAGGGCGAGTTGGAAAACACACCTTAGGGTGGACAAGGCGCTCACACGCATATAAAGTTACCGTTTCCAGATACGGCCGCCCTCAAGGAGCCAGCTGATAGGAAGCTGAAAAATATCATAACAGTATATACACACATACTGGTGTTATACTACGACCAGCAATCGCCTCAGCCTGGATGTGCAGCGCTGAGGGGGCTTGGTCGGATTTCCTGACTGAAAATTTTGATACCCTTGACAGGGACAGGATTTTATTGTCTATAGAGCATTTTAGGGATGCATTTCTATATATGTGTGATGCGCAGAGGCATATTTGCATTCTGGCATCAAAGAGTAAATGTGATGTACATATCTGCCAGACGAAGACACGACAGTGGTCAGGTGAGGCAGATTCCAGACGGCATATGGAAGTATTGCCGTATAAAGGGGCGGTCCATTGGACCTGGTGGCCATGGCAACAGCTGAAAAATCCACCTTTTGTTACCCCGAGTCACATATTGGCAGAAAAGGACACAGTCTTTTCAGTCTCAGTCCTTTCGTCCCCATACGGGCAGGCGGGCGAAGGCCAGTCATATCTGCCCAGGGGGAGAGGAAAGGGAAGAAGACTGCAGCAAGCAGATCATTCCCAGGAACAGAAGCTCCTCACGGCTTCTGCCAAGTCCGCAGCATAACGCTGGGGCCGTACAAGCGGACTCAGGTGCGGTAGGGGGTCATCTCAAGAGTTTCAGCAACACTCGCAAGGGAACTCCGGGATCCTACATGTAATATCCCAGGTGTACATTGGAAATTCGAGACGTCTCCCCCTCACACAATTCACAGGCTGTATTCCCAGCAGGTGATAATCAAAGTACCCTTCTTACAACAAGGAAGGGGGTAGTATTCCACACTATATTGTGGTACTGAAGCCAACCGGCTCGGTGAGATCTGAAATATTTGAACACTTACATACAAGCGTTCAAATCAAGATGGAGTCACTCGGAGCAGTGATAGCGAACCAGGAAGAAGGGGACGATATGATGTCACTGGATATCAGGGACGTTTACCTACAGGTCCAAATTTGCCCTTCTCACCAAGGGTACTTCAGGTTCCTGGTACAGAACTGTCACTATCAGTTCAGACGCTGCCGTTTGGATGGTCCACGGCGCCCCGGGTCTTTACCAAGGTAATGGCCGGAATGATGATTTTTCTTAAAAGAAACATGGACGCTTTCCTGATAAGGGCAAGGTCCAGAGAACAGTTGGAGGTCGGAGTAGCACTATCTTAAGTAGTTCTACGACAGCACGAGTGGATTCTAAATATTCCAAAATCGCAGCTTTTTCCGACGACACGTCTACTGTTCCTAGGGAAGATTCTGGACACAGTCCAGAAAAACGTGTTTCTCCCAGTGGAGAAAACCAGGGAGTTATCCGAGCTAATCGGGATCCTCCTAAAACCAGGAAAAGTGTCAGTGCATCATTGCACAAGAGTCCTGGTAAAAATGGTGGCTTATTACGAAGCAATTCCATTCGGCAGATTTCCCGCAAGAACTCTTCAGTGGGATCTGCTGGACAAATGGTCCGGATCGCATCCTCAGATGCATCAGCGGATAACCCTATATCCAAGGAAAAGGGTGTCTCTCCTGTGGTGATTACAGAGTGCTCATCTTCTAGAGGGCCGCAGATTCGGCATTCAGGATTGGATGCCGGTGACCACGGAGGCCAGCCTGAGAGGCTGGGGAACAGTCACACAGGGAAAAAATTTCCAGGGAAGTGTGATTAAGTCTGGAGAATTCTCTCCGCATAAATAAGCTTAGAACAAATTTATAATGCTCTAAACTTAGCTAGACCTCTGCTTCAAGGTCAGCCGGTATTGATCCAGTGGGATAACATCACGGCAGTCGCCCACGTAAACAGAAGGGCGGCACAAGAAGCTGGAGGGCAGTGAAAACTGCAAGGATTTTTCGCTAGGCGGAAAATCATGTGATAGCACTGTCAGCAGTGTTCTTTCCGGGAGTGGACGACTGGGAAGCAGACTTCCTCAGCAGGCATGACCTCCACCCGGGAGAGTGGAAACTTCATAGGGAAGTTTTTCAACATGATTGTGGACCGTTGGCAAAGACCAAAGGTGGACATGATGGCGTCCCGCCCGAACAAAAACGGGACAGGTATTCCGCCAGGTCATGAGACCTTCAGGCGATAGCTGTGGATGTTCTGGTAACACCGTGGGTGTACCAGTCTGTGTATGTGTTCCCTCCTCTGTTTCTCATAACCAGGGTATTGAGAATTATAAGACATAGAGGAGTATGAACTATACTAGTGGCTCCGGATGGGCCAAGATGGACTTGGTACCCGGAACTTCAAGAAATGCTCACAGAGGACTAAGGGCCTGGGGAGCTAAGAAGGGACTTGATTCAGCAAGTACCATGTCTATTCCAAGACTTACCGCGGCTGCGTTTGACGGCATGGCGGTTGAATGCCGGATCCTGAGGGGAAAAGGCATTCCATAAGAGGTCATACCTACCCTGGTCAAAGCCAGGAAGGAGGTGACCGCACAACGTCATCACCACATGTGGTGAAAATATGTTGCGTGGGTGAGGCCAGGAAGGCTCCACGACGGAAATTCAACTAGGTCGATTTCTACACTTCCTGAAAACAGGAGTGTTTTGGACCTCAAATTGGGGTTCATTAACATTTAAATTTCGGCCCTGTAGATTTCTTCCAGAAAGAATTGACTTCAGTTCCTGAAGTCCAGATTGTAAAGGATGTATTGCATATACAGCTTTTTTGTGCCCCTAGGGGCACCGTGAGATCTCAACATAGTGTTGGGATTTCTTAAAATCATATTGGTTTGAACCGCTCAAATCTGTGGATTTGAAATATCTCACATGGAAAGTGACCATGCTGTTGACAAATATCTCACATGGGAAGTGACCATGTTGTTAGCCCTGGCCTCGGCCAGGCGATTGTCAGAATGGGCGGCTTTGTCTTACAAAAGCCCATATTAAAATTTTCCATTTGAACAGGACAGAACTGGGACTCGTCTCCAGTTTCTTCATGAAGGGGTGTCAGCGTTTTCACCTGAAACAACCTCTTGTGGTGCCTGCGGCTACTAGGGACTTGGAGGACTCCAAGTTACTAGACGTGGTCAGGGCCCTAAAAATATATATATATATATATATATATATATATATATATATAGTTAGGACGGCTGGAGTCAGAAAGTCTGACTTGCTGTTTATACTGTATACACCCAACAAGCTGGGTGCTCATGCTTCTAAGCAGTCTATTGCACGCTGGTTTTGTAGTACAATTCAGCTTGCACATTCTGTGGCAGGCCTGCCACAGACGAAATATGTAGATGCCCATTCCACAAGGAAGGTGGGCTCATCCTGGGCGGCTGCCCGAGGAGTCTCGGCATTACAACTTTGCCGAGCAGCTACGTGGTCAGGGGAGAACACGTTTGTAAAATTTTACAAATTTTGATACTCTGGCTAAGGAGGACCTGGAGTTCTCTCATTCGGTGCTGCAGAGTCATCCGCACTCTCCCGCCCGTTTGGGAGCTTTGGTATAATCCCCATGGTCCTGACGGAGTCCCCAGCATCCACTAGGACGTTAGAGAAAATAAGAATTTACTTACCGATAATTCTATTTCTCGTAGTCCGTAGTGGATGCTGGGCGCCCATCCCAAGTGCGGATTGTCTGCAATGCTTGTACATAGTTATTGTTACAAAAATCGGGTTATTACTATTGTTGTGAGCCATCTTTTCGGAGGCTACTTCGTTTTGTTATCATACTGTTAACTGGGTTCAGATCACAAGTTGTACGGTGTGATTGGTGTGGCTGGTATGAGTCTTACCCGGGATTCAAGATCCTTCCTTATTGTGTACGCTCGTCCGGGCACAGTACCTAACTGAGGCTTGGAGGAGGGTCATAGGGGGAGGAGCCAGTACACACCATGTGACCTAAAAAGCTTTTTAGATGTGCCCTGTCTCCTGCGGAGCCCGCTATTCCCCATGGTCCTGACGGAGTCCCCAGCATCCACTACGGACTACGAGAAATAGAATTATCGGTAAGTAAATTCTTATTATGGCTAAAATAAATGCATCACATATAACTCCTGGGCTATATGGATGCATTTAACCCCTGCCAAAACATACAGAAAAAGGATGATAAGGACGCCGAGAAAGGGGCGGAGCCTATCTCCTCAGCACACTGGCGCCATTTTCCCTCACAGCTCAGTTGGAGGGAAGCTCCCTGGCTCTCCCCTGCAGTCACTACACTACAGAAAGGGGTTAAAAAAGAGAGGGGGGCACAAATTAGGCGCAGTATATAACAATACAGCAGCTATAAAGGGAAAAACACTTATATAAGGTTATCCCTGTATATATATATATAGCGCTCTGGTGTGTGCTGGCAAACTCTCCCTCTGTCTCCCCAAAGGGCTAGTGGGGTCCTGTCCTCTATCAGAGCATTCCCTGTGTGTGTGCTGTGTGTCGGTACGTTGGTGTCGACATGTATGAGGAGAAAAATGATGAGGAGACGGAGTAGAGTGTCTGAAATAGTGTTGTCACCCCCTAGGGGGTCGACACCATGAGTGGATGTACTGTTGAAATTGCGTGACAGTGTCAGCTTTGTATAAAAGACAGTGGTTGACATGAGACAGCCGGCTACTCAGCTTGTGCATGTCCAGACGTCTCATACAGGGGCCCTAAAGCGCCCGTTACCTCAGATACAGACGCCGACAAGGGTACTGACTCCTGTGTCGACGGTGAAGAGACAACCGTGATTTCCAATAGGGCCACACATTGCATGATTGAGGCAATGGAAAAAGTTTACACTTTTCTGATAATATGAATACCACCAAAAAAAAAAAAGGGGTATTATGTTTGGTGAGGAAAAACTTCCTGTAGTTTTCCTGAATCTGAGAAATAAAATGAGGTGTGTGATGATGCGTGGGTTTCCCCCCGATAACAATTGATAATTTCTAAAAAGTTATTGGCAGTATACCTTTTCCCGCCAGAGGTTAGGGTGCGTTGGGAAACACCCCCTAGGGTGGATAAAGCGCTCACACGCTTGTAAAAACAAGGGCTCTACCCTCTCCTGAGATGGCCGCCCTTAAGGATCCTGCTGATAGAAAGCAGGAGCGTATCCTAAAATGTATTTACACACATACTGGTGTTATACTGCGACCAGCAATCGCCTCAGCCTGGATGTGCAGTGCTGGGTTGGCGTGGTCGGATTCCCTGACTGGAAATATGATATCCTAGATAAGGACAGTATATTATTGCCTATAGAGCAATTAAAAGATGCATTTCTATATATGCATGATGCACAGCGGAATATTTGCCGACTGGCATCAAGTATAAGCAATTATTCCAGTAAAGTGGTCAGGTGATGCGGATTCCAAACGGCATTTGGAAGTATTGCCTTAAAAGAGGGGATGTACCCCAGGTCGCCTCTCAAAATAAGACGCCGTATTATCAGGCGCAGTCCTGGTTGGCAAGCGGACAAAAGGGTTCCTCTTTTCTGCTCGTGACAGAGGGAGAGGAAAATGGCTGCAGAGATCAACCAGTTCCAAGGAACAGAAACCCTTTTCCGCCTCTGCCAAGCCCTCAGTATGACGCTAGGGCTTTACAAGTTCAGGCACGGTGGGGTCCCGTTCTCAATGAATTTCAGTGCGCAGTGGGCTCACTCGCAAGTAGACCCCTGGATCCTTCAGATAATATTTCAGGGGTACAAATTGGAATTCGAGACGTATTCCCCTCGCCGTTTCCAAAAGTCTGTTTTACCGACGTCTCCCGCTGACAGGGAGGCAGTTTTGGAAGCCATTCACAAGCTGTATTCCCAGCAGGTGATAATCAAGGTACCCCTCCTGCAACAGGGAACGGGGTATTATTCCACACTATTGTGGTACCGAAGCCAGACGGCTCGGTGAGACCGATTTTAAAATCTAAAAATCTAAAATCTTTGAACACTTGCATACAGAGGTTCAAATTCAAAATTGAGTCACTCAGAGCAGTGATTGCAAACCTGGAAGAAGGGGACTACATGATGTCTCGGGACATCAAGGATGCTTACCTTCATGTCAAAATTTACCCTTCTCACCAAGGGTATTTCAGGTTATGGTACAGAACTGTATCAGTTCGGACGCTGCCGTAGGGATGGTCCACGGCACCCCGGGTCTTTACTGAAGTAATGACCGAAATGATGATATTCCTTCGAAGGAAGGGAATTTTAGTTATCCTTTACTTGGACGATTCCCTGATAAGGGTAAGATCCAGGGAACAGTTGGAGATCGGTGTAGCACTATATCAGGTAGTGTTGCGGCAGCACGATTGGATTTTCAATATTCCAAAATCGCAGCTGATTCCGACGACTTGTCTTCTGTTCCTAGGGATGATTCTGGACATAGTCCAGAAAGAAGGTGCTTCTCCCGGAGGAGAAAGCCAGGGAGTTATCCGAGCTAGTCAGGAACCTCCTAAAACCGAACCAAGTCTCAGTGCATCAATGCACAAGGGTTCTGGGTAAAAATGGTGGCTTCCTACGAAGCAATCCCATTCGGCAGATTCCACGCACAGTGGAACCTTCTAGACAAATGGTCCGGGTCGCATCTTCAGATGCTTCAGCGGATAACCCTGTCACCAGGGACAAGGGTATCCCTCCTGTGGTGGTTGCAGAGTGCTCATCTTCTAGAGGGCCGCAGATTCGGCATTCGGGACTGGGTCCTGGTGGCCACGGATGCCAGCCTGCGAGGCTGGGGAGCAGTCACACAGGGAAGGAATTTCCAGGGCTTATGGTCAAGCCTGGAGACATCTCTTCATATAAACATTCTGGAACTAAGGGCCATTTACAATGCCCTAAGTCAAGCGAAACCCCTGCTTCAGGGTCAGGCGGTATTGATCCAATCGGACAACATCACGTCAGTCGCCCACGAAAACAGACAGGGCGGCACGAGAAGCAGGAGGGCAATGGCAGAAGCTGCAAGGATTTTAGCTGGGCAGAAAATCATGTGATAACACTGTCAGCAGTGTTCATTCCGGGAGTGGACAACTGGGAAGCAGACTTCCTCAGCAGACACGACCTTCACCCGGGAGAGTGGGGACTTCACCCAGAAGTCTTCCACCTGATTGTAAACCGTTGGGAAAAACAAAAGGTGGACATAATGGCGTCCCGTCTAAACAAAAAACTAGACAGATGTTGCGCCAGGTCAAGGGACCCTCAGGCAATAAAGGTGGACGCTCTGGTAACACCGTGGGTGTACCAGTCAGTGTATGTGTTCCCTCCTCTGCCCCTCATACCAAAAGTACCGAGAATCATAAGAAGGAGAGGAGTAAGAACTATACTCGTGGTTCCGGATTGGCCAAGAAGGACTTGGTATCCGGAACTTCAAGAGATGCTCACGGACGAACCGTGGCCTCTACCTCTAAGAAAGGACCTGCTCCAGCAAGGGCCTTGTCTGTTCCAAGACTTACCGCGGCTGCGTTTGACGGCATGGCGGTTGAATGCCGGATCCTGAAGATCCCTACCCTGGTCAAGGCCAGGAAAGACGTAACCGCAAAACATTATCACCGCATTTGGCGAAAATATGTTGCGTGGGGTGAGGCCAAGAAGGCCCCTACAGAGGAATTTCAACTGGGTCGTTTCCTCCATTTCCTGCAAACAGGTCTGTCTATGGGCCTAAAATTAGGGTCCATTAAGGTTCAAATTTCGGCCCTGTCGATTTTCTTCCAAAAAGAACTGGCTTCAGTGCCTGAAGTTCAGACATTTGTAAAAGGGGGTGCTGCATATACAGTCTCCTTTTGTGCCTCCAGTGGCACCTTGGGGATCTCAATGTTGTGTTGAGTTTCCTAAAGTCACATTGGTTTGAACCACTCACCACTGTATACTTAAAATATCTCACATGGAAGTGACGAGTTAGCCCTGGTTTCTGCCAGGCGTGTGTCAGAATTGGCGGCTTTATCATATAAAAGCCCTTACTTAATATTTCATTCTGAAAGGGCAGAATTGAGGTCTCGTCCTCAAATTTTCTACCTAAGGTGGTTTCTGCATTTCACATGAACCAACCTATTGTGGTGCCTGCGGCTACTAAGGACTTGGAGGATTCCAAGTTGCTTGACGTGGTCAGGACCCTGAAAATACATGTTCCAGGACGGCTGGAGTCAGAAAATCTGACTCGCTGTTTATCCTGTATGCACCCAACAAACTGGGTGCTCCTGCTTCTAAGCAGACGATTGCTCGTTGGATTTGTAGTACAATTCAGCTTGCACATTCTGTGGCAGGCCTGCCACAGCCAAAAATCTTAAAATGCCCACTCCACAAGGAAGGTGGGCTCATCTTGGGCAGCTGCCCGAGGGGTCTCGGCTTTACAACTTTGCCGAGCAGTTACTTGGTCAGGAGCAAATACGTTTGTAAAATTCTACAAATTTGATACCCTGGCTAAAGAGGACCTGGAGTTCTCTCATTTGGTGCTGCAGAGTCATCCGCACTCTCCCGCCCGTTTGGGAGCTTTGGTATAATCCCCATGGTCCTTACGGAGTCCCCAGCATCCACTAGGACGTCAGAGAAAATAAGAATTTACTTACCGATAATTCTATTTCTCGTAGTCCGTAGTGGATGCTGGGCGCCCATCCCAAGTGCGGGTTGTCTGCAATACTGGTACATAATTATTGTTACCAAAAAATTCGGGTTATTGTTGTAGTGAGCCATCTTTTCTAGAGGCTCCTCTATTATCATGCTGTTAACTGGGTTCAGATCACAAGTTGTACAGTGTGATTGGTGTGGCTGGTATGAGTCTTACCCGGGATTCAAAATCCTTCCTTATTGTGTACGCTCGTCCGGGCACAGTATCCTAACTGAGGCTTGGAGGAGGGTCATAGGGGGAGGAGCCAGTGCACACCAGGTGATCCTAAAGCTTTCTTTAGATGTGCCCAGTCTCCTGCGGAGCCGCTATTCCCCATGGTCCTTACGGAGTCCCCAGCATCCACTACGGACTACGAGAAATAGAATTATCGGTAAGTAAATTCTTATTTTTTTTCCTGCAGAGTTTTCACTGTTAATTTTGTTTTCTCTCCTGGCAGAGCGCCCTCCTGCAGCAGCTTGGAATCGCACCTCTGAGCGAGGGACCGTGGCCCCTTTACATACACCCACAAAGTCTTTCTGTGCTGTCCCGCCTCCTGTTGCTCTGGCAGCATAAAGCCAGCATTCAAGGAGAGCCAGATATCGTGGAATGTCTCCGCGTCTGGGAGAGGTAAGTGCTGCTTCATATAAGAGCCGCGGCTTCACTACCATAGGAACTGTCCGGAGAGCAACAACGTAAAGAACACGCGGGCACTCCCACACCAGCAGTTCTTTTGAAGAGAGAAGCCACGCACAAACAGAAGGCATATAGTTCTGCATGGGGGGTGTAGTCAGGATCCTGGTGGGCGTAATCCGAACGGTCACAATTGTTAGGGTTAGACTGCGGGAAAGGGTAGGTTAGGGTTAGACTGCGGGAAAGGGTAGGTTAGGGTTAGACTGCGAGAAAGGGTAGAATTAGGGTTAGACTGGGAAGGGTAGAATAGGGTTAGACTGCGGGAAGGGTAGGTTAGGGTTAGAATAGTCACAAAATTCCATTGGGATCATGAACGTAGGGATATCATACCCCAACACTTGCATAGGATGCAGTGGAGCAAACATAAATGCACATATAATTGGTGGATGCAGTAATGCATATTGTACTGTGATTTAGTAAATAGCAAGCCAATAGAAATATCTAAAGCTCTTCGTGGCAGATCCTGGGCCCAATAATATCCTCTGTTAGGGAGGAATGTGCACCACTGCAGATCATTATTATACATTTATTAAGATCACAGCAATGCGCTTTGCATGCTCCCGTTCTGTAATAGGCACGTTGTGTCACTGCGGCCTGTGAGAAGTACAGCCACCGATGACCAAGTAGCCTTTATGAAGTGTAACTCCTTGTAGCAGACATCAATATGGCGGACCTGCTCTTACATGTCTTTGCGCTTCCTCAGATTTGTTGGGACCCTCAAACAGAACATCCTGCAGGGAGTGGTCCCAGGAGACGTAGAAGATGTCAATGTGGATCACCTCCAGCTTCTTCTCTTGATCTTCCACAATCTATCAGACAAGGGGCGCCAGACCATCCTGTTACTGGTTATTCAGACTCTGCAGGACCTGGCCAGCAATCTGGAGTCCCAGCTGCCAGCCGTGCCCCTCCTGCTTGCAAGGCTGCTGCTTGTGTTTGATTACCTCCTGCACCAGTACTCCAAGCCCCCACTCTACCTGTTTGAGCAGGTAAATAGAACGTCATAAAAATGTTACTACTTGCCGGTTTTATATCATGGCGTCTGCTGTGTGGTACTAGAATAATCCAGATATGATGGAAATAGTCGCAGAAGTGTGTGTAGCCCTCACAACAGGGAGTACTAATATAAGGGCGATCCCGTCCTCATATACTGTCATGTGGTACCAGAGCCGTCCCTAACCAGTATGATGCCCTAGGCAAGATTTTGGCTGGAGCCCCTAGCAACCACCGCTAGTTTCGCCTCTGACCCTGCACCCCTTTCCCAGCACCATCACCCCCCCCACCCATAGCAGTCCTTTTTTTGTTTTCCTACCCCCTGTAATTTAAATAAGAACAATGTGCACATTCGGCGCACAGCCCAAAAAGGTATGTGTTTTTGCTGGCAAGGGGCATGGCCACACAATAGTACTCCCAATTCAATTTATGCCTCACAGTAGTGCAACTTTATTCACAATTTATTATACGATAGTGTCCCTTATTCACATTACATCACACAGTAGTACCACTTTACCTTATATACGTTACTCCTCATAGTATTGCCCCTCATTCACATAACATCATACTGAATTGCTCCTTATTCACATTACACCACACCATATTGCTCTTTATTCACATTACACCACACCATATTGCTTATTATTCACATTACACCACACCATATTGCTCCTTATTCACATTACACCACACCATATTGCTTATTATTCACATTACACCACACCATATTGCGCTTTATTCACATTAGACCACATAGTAGTGCCCTTTCTATGTTACACCACACAGTAGAGCACTTTATACACATAATACCACACAGTAATGCCCCTTACACATGACACACATTATTAATGTCCTTATAAACATTATGCACCTTACACATTATGTCAACCCTTATTAATGCCTTTATACACATAATGTTCCTTACACATGTGCTGCACATTATTAGTGCCCTTATACACATAATGACACACATAGTGCCCCTTACACATATGTTACACATTATTAATGCCCTTCTACTCGTAATGACACATATAGTTCCTGGCATGAGTCAACTGGCAGCTCTAACGTCGGGTGCCTATTTTTTTATGGAAAGGCATCTTATTTGCATTGCTATGTGGCTAGGATGCACAAGCAGCTTCTGCTGATTAAAAAGAAGATTTTGGTACTTACCGATAAATCCATTTCTCTGAATCCTCTAGGGGACACTGGAGTCCTATACAGTAGGGGTGTGAAGCCTTGAACCGGAGGTGTGGCACAATCTTAAATTAGCATTGTCTGCACAGCCGGCTCCTCCCCCTTCACATCCCTCCTCCCTCAGTTTGAAAAATGTGACTGAGAGAATAGGACATGACACTATAGCCCATGGCGAGGAACCGAACCGTACAACATATCAAACAGCGGCCAAGAACTCTTAACCGAACGCTGCTTGCACGAACTGATTAAAACAAGAACTTTGAACACAGCAGGTTGACAGCACCGAGGTGGGCGTCCAGTGTCCCCTAGAGGATTCAGAGAAATGGATTTATCGGAAAGTACCAAAATCCTCTTTTCTCTTTCATCCACTAGGGGACACTGGAGTCCTATACAGTAGGGGATGTCCCCAAGTTTTCCCCCAGGGAGGGAGTGCTGTCGGTGGCCTGCAAAACTAAACGTCCGAACTTAGATTCTCCGGACGCAAAAGTATCAAACTTTTAAAATCTCGCGAACGTGTGGGCTGAAGACCACGTCGCCGCTCTGCAAAGTTGAGTAGTGGAAGCACCCCTGGCAGCCGCCCACGAGGCACCCACTGATCGGGTAGTATGAGCACCCGTTTGAACCGGAACCTGTTTCCCACAGGAAATATAAGCCTGCCGAATGGCAAGTCTAATCCATCTAGACAAAGTCTGCTTAGAGGCCGGCCAACCCTTCTTTGGCCCATCATAAAGAACAAACAAATGGTACGACTTTCTGAAAGATGACGTAACCTGTACGTATACCCGTAAAGCTCGGACAACATCCAATGACACGTCCTCATCTGTGAGACCCTGGAAAGATGGGACCACTATTGGCTGGTTTACATGAAACCCCGACACCACCTTCGGAAGGAAGTCTGCTCTTGTACGGAGTTCCGCCCTATCCTCATGAAAAACTAAGAAAGGACTCTTACAGGATAAGGCTCCCAACTCAGAAACCCGCCTAGCCGAAGCCAAGGCAAGTAATAACGTGACCTTCCAAGAAAGATATTTCAGGTCTGTACTTGTCAACGGCTCAAAAGTCGGTGACTTCAAATATTCTAACACCAAACCTAAGTCCCATGGTGCCGTGGGAGGACGAAAAGGGGGTTGAATCCTCAGAACCCCCTGTAAAAAGGTTTGAATCTCTGGCAAGGATGCTAGCCGCTGTTGAAAAAGGATGGAGAGAGCCGAAATCTGAACCTTCAAAAAGCCCAATCTGAGTCCTCCCTCTAGACCGGCCTGAAGGAACAGTAGAAGTCGCGATAAATGGAAGTTTGATGAATTCCATCCCCGTTCCTGACACCAAGCCATGTACCGTCTCCAAATCCTGTAGTAGTGCCTGGCTGTGACCGGCTTCCTAGCTGCAATCATTGTAGGAATGGCCGTTCGTGGGATCCCTCTGTTTCTTAAGATCCGGGTTTCAATAGCCACGCCGTCAAACGCAGCCTGTTTAGGTCGGGGTGTAGGAACGGTCCCTGAGATATCCGGTCCTCTCTCTGAGGTAACCTCCAAGGATCTTCCGCAAGTAACCCTCGCAGGTCGGTGTACCAACTCCTGCGGGGCCAATCTGGTGCGATTAGAATGACCCACACTCGTTCCCGCTTTACTCTTTTCAGAACCCTGGGTATGAGTGGGAATGGTGAAAATATGTAAACCCTTCTGTAACACCACGGAAGTGTTAATGCGTCCACTCCTTCTGCTGCTGGATCTCGAGTTCTTGACACACATCTGGGCAGTTGATGGTTTTGTCGAGACGCCATTAGGTCCACCTGAGGTAGACCCCATCTTCTCACAATCATGTTTAAAATCCGTGGATGAAGGCACCACTCCCCCGGATGCATGTCCTGGCGACTGAGATAATCTGCTTCCCAGTTCTCCACACCTGGAATGAACACTGCGGAGAGAATGATGTCTCTTCTTTCTGCCCACAACAAGATCTTTGTGGCCTCCTTTAACGCCATCCTGCTCTTTGTTCCTCCTTGACGGTTTATGTAAGCCGTCGTCGTGACATTGTCTGACTGAATCCTGATGTTTTGATTCATGACTAGGTCTTCTGCTAAGAGAAGGGCATTGTAGACTGCTCTTAGTTCGAGGATATTTATGGGTAACTTGCTTTCCTGTAGCGTCCACCGTCCTTGAAACTGATGGTCGTCTAGGACGGCTCCCCAACCTCTGAGACTGGCGTCCGTCGTCAAGATCTTCCAATCCCAAATGCCGCATTTCTTGCCGGCTGTAAGGTTCTTGTGTAAAGACCACCATATCAAGGAGACCCGTACTTGTGGTTGAAGTCGAATTCTCCGATGGAGGAGCCAGTACGAGCCTGCTCCCTGAGCAATGAGGTTCATTTGGAATGGTCGGGAATGAAGTCTGCCGTACTGGAGAGCTTCGAACGACGCCACCATCTTCCCGAGAAGTTGCACACAGAGGTGCAGAGAAACGGTCTGCGTCCTCAGTACCTGAGCCACTAATCTCTGTAGGTCCTGTATCTTGTTCTCTGGTAGGAACACACGTAATAGGACCGTGTCTAAGATGAGACCGAGGAATTGAATCCGTTGAGTCGGTATGAGGTTGGACTTTTGGAAATTGACAATCCATCCATGTTGAATTAGAAATTGATGGGATGTCTGAACATCCTTGAGCAGTCGATTCTGAGATGGAGCTTTGATCAGTAAATCGTCCAGATAAGGTATAATTGTGACCCCCAACAGTCTCAGTCCTGCCATCATGATCGCCATGATCTTTGTGAAAATTCTTGGGGCTGACGCTAGACCGAACGGCAAGGCCCGGAATTGGTAGTGCTCCGCCACCAGTGCGAACCGTAAGTAAGCCTGGTGAGGAGTCCAGATTGGGATATGCAGATATGCATCCTTTATGTCCATGGATACCATGAACTCGCTTGGTTCTAAGCCTGCAATGACTGATTGGATTGATTCCATCTTGAATCTGTAGACTCTTAAATACTGGTTGAAAACTTTTAAATTGAGTATCTGTCTGACCGTCCCGTCTGGTTTTGGCACGACAAAAAGATTGGAATAGAACCCCGTTCCTCTCTGAGAAGCGGGAACCGGAATAATGACCTCTGCTTGTAGTAATTTTTGAATTGCTGCCCGTAGTGCCCTTGCTTTTTGAGGGCACTGAGGCAATCCTGTTGTAAAAAACTGACTGTGAGGCCTCTGTTGAAATTCCAGTTTGTATCCCTGAGAGATTAAGTTGTTCACCCAAAACTCTGGTGAGGTTTTGGCCCAGATGTCCTGAAAACCTTCCAGTCGGCCGCCCACCAAGGGGGACCCCAGGTGAGCTGGGAGGCCATCATGCCACGGTCTTGTCAGCAGGTTTATCCTGCTTTCTGGTTGCTGCTTGCGAGCGGCCTCTACCTCTGCCCCCGCGTGCTTGTGTACCGAAACCCCTACCTCGGGCTCGAAAGGACTGTGATCTTAATGAAGTAAACGATGATCCCGAATAACCTCTCCTAGTTTGTGGAGCGGTTCTCGTATAAGGAGTAGGCAGAAAAGTGGACTTCCCCGCTGTAGCCTGCGAAATCCACTTGTCCAACTCTGGTCTGAACAGCATTTCACCCCCAAAGGGAATGGATTCTACCGCCTTCTTGGTGTCAGTCACCTTGCCATTCTCTGAGCCATAAAATCCTTCTAGCCGATATGGCCGATGCAGATATGCGCGATGCTATTCTGCTAATATCCTTAGAAGCTTGACACAAGTATAAAGCAGATTCTCGAATGTGTTCCGCCAGCTGTGTAATCTCTTCTAAGCTATTTTCCTCCTCAACAGCTTGTACAATACGGCCGGACCATGCACCCATGGCCTTGTTGACCCAAGCACAGACGATCGCAGGTCTCTGCGCTGCACCTGCTGCTACAAACATTGATTTTAACGCCGTGTCAACTTTTCGGTTGGACGCATCTTTTAAAGTAGTTACGTTAGGAATTGGCAAGATTGTCTTCTTTGACAATCTTCCTAGTGAAGCATCCACTACCGGTGGAGACTCCCACTTGTCCATTACACCCTTAGGTAGGGGGTAAGTTACCTGAAAACGTTTCGGAAATTGAAAACGTTTGTCGGGTTGTTTCCAAGCCTCCTCCATCTGAGATTGGAGGGATTTAGGAATGGGGAACGCTGCTGAACGCGGTTTCTGGGATTCGAACAAATCGAAATCTTCCGGCTCCCGTATTTCCTCGTCCTTAAAGCATAGGATGTCCTTTACTGCGTCAATTAAGGAATCCAGACCCGAGATCGCCGAGTCTTCTTCAGGAAAATCGGCGTCTAGGTTAGGTTCAATTAACTCGCCTTCTTCCGTATCCAGAAGAAAACCCTCTTCCTCCTCAGATTCTGGTATAATAGGAAGAGTTCTTTTAACAGCCTTGCGCACAGTCGTTTCAGCGTGTGCGGGCGGCGTTAACTTGATGAGAAATTCCTCCATCGTCTTTGAGAATCCCGCAGCCCATTCCGATTGCTGCTTGCAGGATTCTGCCATCTCCTTGGAGATTCTATTAGCAAGGTTGTCTTCCCATGCCTTAGCCAGAGCACTGCTCCCAGGTGCAGCGTCCTTGTCTAAGCAGGAGTCGCACACCCCGGAGCTGCCAACCCGCGTGCTCTTCTTGTTACATTTCGTACAAACATAGCAGGTCTTTGAGGTCTTGGTAGCCTTAGACATGTTGTTTTTCTTTTTTAAAACCCCTTACCAGGGTATTACGCAGCGCTTTCACCCTTTAAACTAGGAAGAGAAAGACTGGGAGATGACGGAAGCGAAGGTATTGGATCCGGCTGGAATTACCTGTCCCCTTTTTCTCTATAAAAGGAACAGGCCAAAAAATAATAATAAATAAAACGCCAGCCGACTCGCAACCCTCACACCCCAACTGTAAATCGGCTACGATGTTAGAGTTGGCTTGCTTCCGTGTATTTTCTCCGGGATCTTTGAAACAGACGTCCCTTGAACATATAATTTGTAAAGTTTGATTACTTTTCAGGAGATCCTCGTATATTGTCTATATACATTTCACCAGCAGAGGGAGCTGTTGCCTAACTCTCTCTACTATCTTATGCATGCACTATCCAGGCCGTGCAGCAGGGGGAGTTATTTCCTTTATTAATAAACTTTCCCCTATGTACACTACTGGTGGGGGAGGGGGAGGACCCATCCCTCACCTCAGCCTGGCGCCAAAACGCAAAAAAAACATGGCCCCCACTAATGTAAGTTCCTATAATAAAAAAAAAAAAGATGTGGCCTGCCGCACTGTTATTTAACATTTAGGTGCTTGGAGTGCATTAACTGGTCCCCTCTGGCCGCTACACAGCGCGCTCCGGACCCGCCGGCTGGTGCGCGCGCGACGGGTCCGTCTCCCGTAGCGGCGCCTGTGCTCTCCGTGGGTCTCTGTAGTGTGCAGCGCGCCCTGGAGCCGCCGGCTGGTGCGCGCGACGGGTCCGTCTCCCGTAGCGGCGCCTGTGCTCCGCTCCGGCGATGGGTTTATGTACCTGCTGCTTTGCCATCCCCCCTGCTTACAGGGAAAGACAGGCTGAGTCCCGCGCCACACTAGGGCTCCTACGCGCCGGCCATACTTGCTGCTTTGCCTGCTCTGCCCTTCCCTGATTAGTCTTTATAAAGGGGAGTTATACAAAACAGTATTTACAGCAAAGCTATAAGAGAGAGAGAGAGAGAAAAAAAAAAAAAAAACTTTTACTACTGGAAGACCCTAGCCTAATCTTATACGACCAGTACTCACTATTTTGGAGGATCTACTGTGGAGAGATGCAGGTCCCTTCAATAGGGATCTTTGTCTCTCTGAAATCAGGTAGCTTTGTCCCCCCTTTATTAGGGTTACGCAGCCCCCCCTCTTAGTTCTTAGTCAGGAGCTCAAGTGCTCCACGTATTGTGCCTCCAGCACAATTTTTCAAACTGAGGGAGGAGGGATGTGAAGGGGGAGGAGCCGGCTGTGCAGACAATGCTAATTTAAGATTGTGCCACACCTCCGGTTCAAGGCTTCACACCCCCTACTGTATAGGACTCCAGTGTCCCCTAGTGGATGAAAGAGAAATGATATGCGGCATGCCTATATACTGTGTGCGACTGTGGCTGTATCTGCATATGAAATGTTACACACAGAATATAGGCATGCCGCATATCATTTTAATCAGCGGAAGCTGCTTGTGCCCCTAGGCATACCAGATGCCCTAGGCAATTGCCTAGTTTGCATATGCCTAGGGCCGGCTCTGCCACTGTCGTACTGTCTGGTCATAGTATAAGGGAGATATCCTCCTCATATACTGTCATGTGGTACTGCCTGATTATAGTATAAGTGAGATATCATCCTCATATACTGTCATGTGGTACTGTCTGATTATAGTATAAGGGAGATATCATCCTCATATACTGTCATGTGGTACTGCCTGATCATAGTATAAGGGAGATATCGTCCTCATATACTGTCATGTGGTACTGTCTGATTATAGTATAAGGGAGATATCATCCTCATACTGTCATGTGGTACTGTCTGATCATAGTATAAGGGAGATATCATCCTCATATACTGTCATGTGGTACTGTCTGATTATAGTATAAGGGAGATATCCTCCTCATATACTGTCATGTGGTACTGTCTGATCATAGTATAAGGGAGATATCATCCTCATATACTGTCATGTGGTACTGTCTGATTATAGTATAAGGGAGATATCATCCTCATATACTGTCATGTGGTACTGTCTGATTATAGTATAAGGGAGATATTATCCTCATATACTGTCATGTGGTACTGCCTGATCATAGTATAAGGGAGATATCGTCCTCATATACTGTCATGTGGTACTGTCTGATTATAGTATAAGGGAGATATCATCCTCATACTGTCATGTGGTACTGTCTGATTATAGTATAAGGGAGATATCATCCTCATATACTGTCATGTGGTACTGTCTGATTATAGTATAAGGGAGATATTATCCTCATATACTGTCATGTGGTACTGTCTGATCATAGTATAAGGGAGATATCATCCTCATATACTGTCATGTCGTACTGTCTGATCATAGTATAAGGGAGATATCATCCTCATATACTGTCATGTGGTACTGTCTGATCATAGTATAAGGGAGATATCATCCTCATATACTGTCATGTGGTACTGTCTGATCATAGTATAAGGGAGATATCCTCCTCATATACTGTCATGTGGTACTGTCTGGTCATAGTATAAGGGAGATATTATCCTCATATACTGTCATGTGGTACTGTCTGATTATAGTATAAGGGAGATATCATCCTCATACTGTCATGTGGTACTGTCTGATTATAGTATAAGGGAGATATCATCCTCATATACTGTCATGTGGTACTGTCTGATCATAGTATAAGGGAGATATCATCCTCATATACTGTCATGTGGTACTGTCTGATCATAGTATAAGGGAGATATCATCCTCATATACTGTCATGTGGTACTGTCTGATCATAGTATAAGGGAGATATCATCCTCATATACTGTCATGTGGTACTGTCTGATCATAGTATAAGGGAGATATCATCCTCATATACTGTCATGTGGTACTGTCTGATCATAGTATAAGGGAGATATCATCCTCATATACTGTCATGTGGTACTGTCTGATCATAGTATAAGGGAGATATCCTCCTCATATACTGTCATGTGGTACTGTCTGGTCATAGTATAAGGGAGATAACATCCTCATATACTGTCATGTGGTACTGTCTGATTATAGTATAAGGGAGATATCCTCCTCATATACTGTCATGTGGTACTGTCTGATCATAGTATAAGGGAGATATCATCCTCATATACTGTCATGTGGTACTGTCTGATCATAGTATAAGGGAGATATCATCCTCATATACTGTCATGTGGTACTGTCTGATTATAGTATAAGGGAGATATCATCCTCATATACTGTCATGTGGTACTGTCTGATCATAGTATAAGGGAGATATCATCCTCATATACTGTCATGTGGTACTGTCTGATCATAGTATAAGGGAGATATCATCCTCATATACTGTCATGTGGTACTGTCTGATTATAGTATAAGGGAGATATCCTCCTCATATACTGTCATGTGGTACTGTCTGGTCATAGTATAAGGGAGATATCCTCCTCATATACTGTCATGTGGTACTGTCTGATTATAGTATAAGGGAGATATCCTCCTCATATACTGTCATGTGGTACTGTCTGGTCATAGTATAAGGGAGATATCCTCCTCATATACTGTCATGTGGTACTGTCTGGTCATAGTATAAGGGAGATATCCTCCTCATATACTGTCATGTGGTACTGTCTGGTCATAGTATAAGGGAGATATCCTCCTCATATACTGTCATGTGGTACTGTCTGGTCATAGTATAAGGGAGATATCCTCCTCATATACTGTCATGTGGTACTGTCTGATCATAGTATAAGGGAGATATCATCCTCATATACTGTCATGTGGTACTGTCTGATTATAGTATAAGGGAGATATCATCCTCATATACTGTCATGTGGTACTGTCTGGTCATAGTATAAGGGAGATATCATCCTCATATACTGTCATGTGGTACTGTCTGATCATAGTATAAGGGAGATATCATCCTCATATACTGTCATGTGGTACTGTCTGATCATAGTATAAGGGAGATATCATCCTCATATACTGTCATGTGGTACTGTCTGATCATAGTATAAGGGAGATATCCTCCTCATATACTGTCATGTGGTACTGTCTGGTCATAGTATAAGGGAGATATCATCCTCATATACTGTCATGTGGTACTGTCTGATTATAGTATAAGGGAGATATCCTCCTCATATACTGTCATGTGGTACTGTCTGATCATAGTATAAGGGAGATATCATCCTCATATACTGTCATGTGGTACTGTCTGATCATAGTATAAGGGAGATATCATCCTCATATACTGTCATGTGGTACTGTCTGATTATAGTATAAGGGAGATATCATCCTCATATACTGTCATGTGGTACTGTCTGATCATAGTATAAGGGAGATATCATCCTCATATACTGTCATGTGGTACTGTCTGATCATAGTATAAGGGAGATATCATCCTCATATACTGTCATGTGGTACTGTCTGATTATAGTATAAGGGAGATATCCTCCTCATATACTGTCATGTGGTACTGTCTGGTCATAGTATAAGGGAGATATCCTCCTCATATACTGTCATGTGGTACTGTCTGATCATAGTATAAGGGAGATATCCTCATATACTGTCATGTGGTACTGTCTGATTATAGTATAAGGGAGATATCATCCTCATATACTGTCATGTGGTACTGTCTGATCATAGTATAAGGGAGATATCATCCTCATATACTGTCATGTGGTACTGTCTGATCATAGTATAAGGGAGATATCATCCTCATATACTGTCATGTGGTACTGTCTGATCATAGTATAAGGGAGATATCCTCATATACTGTCATGTGGTACTGTCTGATTATAGTATAAGGGAGATATCATCCTCATATACTGTCATGTGGTACTGTCTGATCATAGTATAAGGGAGATATCATCCTCATATACTGTCATGTGGTACTGTCTGATCATAGTATAAGGGAGATATCCTCATATACTGTCATGTGGTACTGTCTGGTTATAGTATAAGGGAGATATCCTCCTCATATACTGTCATGTGGTACTGTCTGATTATAGTATAAGGGAGATATCCTCCTCATATACTGTCATGTGGTACTGTCTGGTTATAGTATAAAGGAGATATCCTCATATACTGTCATGTGGTACTGTCTGATCATAGTATAAGGGAGATATCATCCTCATATACTGTCATGTGGTACTGTCTGGTTATAGTATAAAGGAGATATCCTCATATACTGTCATGTGGTACTGTCTGATCATAGTATAAGGGAGATATCATCCTCATATACTGTCATGTGGTACTGTCTGATTATAGTATAAGGGAGATATCATCCTCATATACTGTCATGTGGTACTGTCTGATCATAGTATAAGGGAGATATCATCCTCATATACTGTCATGTGGTACTGTCTGATCATAGTATAAGGGAGATATCATCCTCATATACTGTCATGTGGTACTGCCTGATTATAGTATAAGGGAGATAGCGTCCTCATATACTGTCACGTGGTACTGTCTGATTATAGTATAAGGGAGATATCATCCTCATATACTGTCATGTGGTACTGTCTGATCATAGTATAAGGGAGATGGCGTCCTCATATACTGTCATGTGGTACTGTCTGATTATAGTATAAGTGAGATATCATCCTCATATACTGTCATGTGGTACTGTCTGATCATAGTATAAGGGAGATGGCGTCCTCATATACTGTCATGTGGTACTGTCTGATTATAGTATAAGGGAGATATCATCCTCATATACTGTCATGTGGTACTGTCTGATCATAGTATAAGGGAGATATCCTCCTCATATACTGTCATGTGGTACTGTCTGATTATAGTATAAGGGAGATATCATCCTCATATACTGTCATGTGGTACTGTCTGATCATAGTATAAGGGAGATATCCTCCTCATATACTGTCATGTGGTACTGTCTGATTATAGTATAAGGGAGATAGCGTCCTCATATACTGTCACGTGGTACTGTCTGATTATAGTATAAGTGAGATATCATCCTCATATACTGTCATGTGGTACTGTCTGATCATAGTATAAGTGAGATATCATCCTCATATACTGTCATGTGGTACTGTCTGATCATAGTATAAGGGAGATATCATCCTCATATACTGTCATGTGGTACTGCCTGGTTATAGTATAAGGGAGATATCCTCATATACTGTCATGTGGTACTGTCTGATTATAGTATAAGGGAGATATCCTCATATACTGTCATGTGGTACTGTCTGATTATAGTATAAGGGAGATATCATCCTCATATACTGTCATGTGGTACTGTCTGATTATAGTATAAGGGAGATATCATCCTCATATACTGTCATGTGGTACTGTCTGATTATAGTATAAGGGAGATATCATCCTCATATACTGTCATGTGGTACTGTCTGATTATAGTATAAGGGAGATATCATCCTCATATACTGTCATGTGGTACTGTCTGATTATAGTATAAGGGAGATATCCTCCTCATACTGTCATGTGGTACTGTCTGATTATAGTATAAGTGAGATATGATCCTCATATACTGTCATGTGGTACTGTCTGATCATAGTATAAGGGAGATATCATCCTCATATACTGTCATGTGGTACTGTCTGATCATAGTATAAGGGAGATATCCTCCTCATATACTGTCATGTGGTACTGTCTGATCATAGTATAAGGGAGATATCGTCCTCATATACTGTCATGTGGTACTGTCTGATTATAGTATAAGGGAGATATCATCCTCATATACTGTCATGTGGTACTGTCTGATTATAGTATAAGGGAGATATCCTCCTCATATACTGTCATGTGGTACTGTCTGATTATAGTATAAGGGAGATATCCTCCTCATATACTGTCATGTGGTACTGTCTGATTATAGTATAAGTGAGATATCATCCTCATATACTGTCATGTGGTACTGTCTGATTATAGTATAAGGGAGATATCATCCTCATATACTGTCATGTGGTACTGTCTGATCATAGTATAAGTGAGATATAGTCCTCATATACTGTCATGTGGTACTGTGTGATTATAGTATAAGTGAGATATCCTCATATACTGTCATGTGGTACTGTCTGATCATAGTATAAGGGAGATATCATCCTCATATACTGTCATGTGGTACTGTCTGATTATAGTATAAGGGAGATATCATCCTCATATACTGTCATGTGGTACTGCCTGATCATAGTATAAGGGAGATATCATCCTCATATACTGTCATGTGGTACTGTCTGATTATAGTATAAGTGAGATATGATCCTCATATACTGTCACGTGGTACTGTCTGATCATAGTATAAGGGAGATATCATCCTCATATACTGTCATGTGGTACTGTCTGATCATAGTATAAGGGAGATATCCTCCTCATATACTGTCATGTGGTACTGTCTGATCATAGTATAAGGGAGATATCGTCCTCATATACTGTCATGTGGTACTGTCTGATTATAGTATAAGGGAGATATCATCCTCATATACTGTCATGTGGTACTGTCTGATTATAGTATAAGGGAGATATCCTCCTCATATACTGTCATGTGGTACTGTCTGATTATAGTATAAGGGAGATATCCTCCTCATATACTGTCATGTGGTACTGTCTGATTATAGTATAAGTGAGATATCATCCTCATATACTGTCATGTGGTACTGTCTGATTATAGTATAAGGGAGATATCATCCTCATATACTGTCATGTGGTACTGTCTGATCATAGTATAAGTGAGATATAGTCCTCATATACTGTCATGTGGTACTGTGTGATTATAGTATAAGTGAGATATCCTCATATACTGTCATGTGGTACTGTCTGATCATAGTATAAGGGAGATATCATCCTCATATACTGTCATGTGGTACTGTCTGATTATAGTATAAGGGAGATATCATCCTCATATACTGTCATGTGGTACTGCCTGATCATAGTATAAGGGAGATATCATCCTCATATACTGTCATGTGGTACTGTCTGATTATAGTATAAGGGAGATATCATCCTCATATACTGTCATGTGGTACTGTCTGATCATAGTATAAGGGAGATATCATCCTCATATACTGTCATGTGGTACTGTCTGATTATAGTATAAGGGAGATATCATCCTCATATACTGTCATGTGGTACTGCCTGATCATAGTATAAGGGAGATAGCGTCCTCATATACTGTCATGTGGTACTGTCTGATCATAGTATAAGTGAGATATCATCCTCATATACTGTCATGTGGTACTGTCTGATTATAGTATAAGGGAGATATCATCACATACTGTCATGTGGTACTGTCTGATTATAGTATAAGGGAGATATCATCCTCATATACTGTCATGTGGTACTGCCTGATCATAGTATAAGGGAGATAGCGTCCTCATATACTGTCATGTGGTACTGTCTGATCATAGTATAAGTGAGATATCATCCTCATATACTGTCATGTGGTACTGTCTGATTATAGTATAAGGGAGATATCATCACATACTGTCATGTGGTACTGTCTGATCATAGTATAAGGGAGATATCATCCTCATATACTGTCATGTGGTACTGTCTGATCATAGTATAAGGGAGATATCCTCATATACTGTCATGTGGTACTGTCTGATCATAGTATAAGGGAGATATCATCCTCATATACTGTCATGTGGTACTGTCTGATCATAGTATAAGGGAGATATCATCCTCATATACTGTCATGTGGTACTGTCTGATTATAGTATAAGGGAGATATCATCCTCATATACTGTCATGTGGTACTGCCTGATCATAGTATAAGGGAGATATCATCCTCATATACTGTCATGTGGTACTGTCTGATTATAGTATAAGGGAGATATCATCCTCATATACTGTCATGTGGTACTGTCTGATCATAGTATAAGGGAGATAACATCCTCATATACTGTCATGTGGTACTGTCTGATTATAGTATAAGGGAGATATCCTCCTCATATACTGTCATGTGGTACTGTCTGATCATAGTATAAGGGAGATATCATCCTCATATACTGTCATGTGGTACTGTCTGATCATAGTATAAGGGAGATATCATCCTCATATACTGTCATGTGGTACTGTCTGATTATAGTATAAGGGAGATATCATCCTCATATACTGTCATGTGGTACTGTCTGATCATAGTATAAGGGAGATATCATCCTCATATACTGTCATGTGGTACTGTCTGATCATAGTATAAGGGAGATATCATCCTCATATACTGTCATGTGGTACTGTCTGATTATAGTATAAGGGAGATATCCTCCTCATATACTGTCATGTGGTACTGTCTGGTCATAGTATAAGGGAGATATCCTCCTCATATACTGTCATGTGGTACTGTCTGATTATAGTATAAGGGAGATATCCTCCTCATATACTGTCATGTGGTACTGTCTGGTCATAGTATAAGGGAGATATCCTCCTCATATACTGTCATGTGGTACTGTCTGATCATAGTATAAGGGAGATATCATCCTCATATACTGTCATGTGGTACTGTCTGATTATAGTATAAGGGAGATATCATCCTCATATACTGTCATGTGGTACTGTCTGGTCATAGTATAAGGGAGATATCATCCTCATATACTGTCATGTGGTACTGTCTGATCATAGTATAAGGGAGATATCATCCTCATATACTGTCATGTGGTACTGTCTGATCATAGTATAAGGGAGATATCATCCTCATATACTGTCATGTGGTACTGTCTGATCATAGTATAAGGGAGATATCCTCCTCATATACTGTCATGTGGTACTGTCTGGTCATAGTATAAGGGAGATATCATCCTCATATACTGTCATGTGGTACTGTCTGATTATAGTATAAGGGAGATATCCTCCTCATATACTGTCATGTGGTACTGTCTGATCATAGTATAAGGGAGATATCATCCTCATATACTGTCATGTGGTACTGTCTGATCATAGTATAAGGGAGATATCATCCTCATATACTGTCATGTGGTACTGTCTGATTATAGTATAAGGGAGATATCATCCTCATATACTGTCATGTGGTACTGTCTGATCATAGTATAAGGGAGATATCATCCTCATATACTGTCATGTGGTACTGTCTGATCATAGTATAAGGGAGATATCATCCTCATATACTGTCATGTGGTACTGTCTGATTATAGTATAAGGGAGATATCCTCCTCATATACTGTCATGTGGTACTGTCTGGTCATAGTATAAGGGAGATATCCTCCTCATATACTGTCATGTGGTACTGTCTGATCATAGTATAAGGGAGATATCCTCATATACTGTCATGTGGTACTGTCTGATCATAGTATAAGGGAGATATCATCCTCATATACTGTCATGTGGTACTGTCTGATTATAGTATAAGGGAGATATCATCCTCATATACTGTCATGTGGTACTGTCTGATCATAGTATAAGGGAGATATCATCCTCATATACTGTCATGTGGTACTGTCTGATCATAGTATAAGGGAGATATCATCCTCATATACTGTCATGTGGTACTGTCTGATCATAGTATAAGGGAGATATCATCCTCATATACTGTCATGTGGTACTGTCTGATCATAGTATAAGGGAGATATCCTCCTCATATACTGTCATGTGGTACTGTCTGGTCATAGTATAAGGGAGATATCATCCTCATATACTGTCATGTGGTACTGTCTGATTATAGTATAAGGGAGATATCCTCCTCATATACTGTCATGTGGTACTGTCTGATCATAGTATAAGGGAGATATCCTCCTCATATACTGTCATGTGGTACTGTCTGATCATAGTATAAGGGAGATATCATCCTCATATACTGTCATGTGGTACTGTCTGATTATAGTATAAGGGAGATATCATCCTCATATACTGTCATGTGGTACTGTCTGATTATAGTATAAGGGAGATATCATCCTCATATACTGTCATGTGGTACTGTCTGATCATAGTATAAGGGAGATATCATCCTCATATACTGTCATGTGGTACTGTCTGATCATAGTATAAGGGAGATATCCTCATATACTGTCATGTGGTACTGTCTGGTTATAGTATAAGGGAGATATCCTCCTCATATACTGTCATGTGGTACTGTCTGATTATAGTATAAGGGAGATATCCTCCTCATATACTGTCATGTGGTACTGTCTGGTTATAGTATAAAGGAGATATCCTCATATACTGTCATGTGGTACTGTCTGATCATAGTATAAGGGAGATATCATCCTCATATACTGTCATGTGGTACTGTCTGGTTATAGTATAAAGGAGATATCCTCATATACTGTCATGTGGTACTGTCTGATCATAGTATAAGGGAGATATCATCCTCATATACTGTCATGTGGTACTGTCTGATTATAGTATAAGGGAGATATCATCCTCATATACTGTCATGTGGTACTGTCTGATCATAGTATAAGGGAGATATCATCCTCATATACTGTCATGTGGTACTGTCTGATCATAGTATAAGGGAGATATCATCCTCATATACTGTCATGTGGTACTGTCTGATTATAGTATAAGGGAGATATCCTCCTCATATACTGTCATGTGGTACTGTCTGGTCATAGTATAAGGGAGATATCCTCCTCATATACTGTCATGTGGTACTGTCTGATCATAGTATAAGGGAGATATCCTCATATACTGTCATGTGGTACTGTCTGATCATAGTATAAGGGAGATATCATCCTCATATACTGTCATGTGGTACTGTCTGATTATAGTATAAGGGAGATATCATCCTCATATACTGTCATGTGGTACTGTCTGATCATAGTATAAGGGAGATATCATCCTCATATACTGTCATGTGGTACTGTCTGATCATAGTATAAGGGAGATATCATCCTCATATACTGTCATGTGGTACTGTCTGATCATAGTATAAGGGAGATATCATCCTCATATACTGTCATGTGGTACTGTCTGATCATAGTATAAGGGAGATATCATCCTCATATACTGTCATGTGGTACTGCCTGATTATAGTATAAGGGAGATAGCGTCCTCATATACTGTCATGTGGTACTGTCTGATTATAGTATAAGGGAGATATCATCCTCATATACTGTCATGTGGTACTGTCTGATCATAGTATAAGGGAGATGGCGTCCTCATATACTGTCATGTGGTACTGTCTGATTATAGTATAAGTGAGATATCATCCTCATATACTGTCATGTGGTACTGTCTGATCATAGTATAAGGGAGATGGCGTCCTCATATACTGTCATGTGGTACTGTCTGATTATAGTATAAGTGAGATATCATCCTCATATACTGTCATGTGGTACTGTCTGATCATAGTATAAGGGAGATATCATCCTCATATACTGTCATGTGGTACTGTCTGATTATAGTATAAGGGAGATAGCGTCCTCATATACTGTCACGTGGTACTGTCTGATTATAGTATAAGTGAGATATCATCCTCATATACTGTCATGTGGTACTGTCTGATCATAGTATAAGTGAGATATCATCCTCATATACTGTCATGTGGTACTGTCTGATCATAGTATAAGGGAGATATCATCCTCATATACTGTCATGTGGTACTGCCTGGTTATAGTATAAGGGAGATATCCTCATATACTGTCATGTGGTACTGTCTGATTATAGTATAAGGGAGATATCCTCATATACTGTCATGTGGTACTGTCTGATTATAGTATAAGGGAGATATCATCCTCATATACTGTCATGTGGTACTGTCTGATTATAGTATAAGGGAGATATCATCCTCATATACTGTCATGTGGTACTGTCTGATTATAGTATAAGGGAGATATCATCCTCATATACTGTCATGTGGTACTGTCTGATTATAGTATAAGGGAGATATCATCCTCATATACTGTCATGTGGTACTGTCTGATTATAGTATAAGGGAGATATCCTCCTCATACTGTCATGTGGTACTGTCTGATTATAGTATAAGTGAGATATCATCCTCATATACTGTCATGTGGTACTGTCTGATCATAGTATAAGGGAGATATCGTCCTCATATACTGTCATGTGGTACTGTCTGATTATAGTATAAGGGAGATATCATCCTCATATACTGTCATGTGGTACTGTCTGATTATAGTATAAGGGAGATATCCTCCTCATATACTGTCATGTGGTACTGTCTGATTATAGTATAAGGGAGATATCCTCCTCATATACTGTCATGTGGTACTGTCTGATTATAGTATAAGTGAGATATCATCCTCATATACTGTCATGTGGTACTGTCTGATTATAGTATAAGGGAGATATCATCCTCATATACTGTCATGTGGTACTGTCTGATCATAGTATAAGTGAGATATCCTCATATACTGTCATGTGGTACTGTGTGATTATAGTATAAGTGAGATATCCTCATATACTGTCATGTGGTACTGTCTGATCATAGTATAAGGGAGATATCATCCTCATATACTGTCATGTGGTACTGTCTGATCATAGTATAAGTGAGATATAGTCCTCATATACTGTCATGTGGTACTGTGTGATTATAGTATAAGTGAGATATCCTCATATACTGTCATGTGGTACTGTCTGATCATAGTATAAGGGAGATATCATCCTCATATACTGTCATGTGGTACTGTCTGATTATAGTATAAGGGAGATATCATCCTCATATACTGTCATGTGGTACTGTCTGATTATAGTATAAGGGAGATATCATCCTCATATACTGTCATGTGGTACTGTCTGATCATAGTATAAGGGAGATATCATCCTCATATACTGTCATGTGGTACTGTCTGATTATAGTATAAGGGAGATATCATCCTCATATACTGTCATGTGGTACTGCCTGATCATAGTATAAGGGAGATAGCGTCCTCATATACTGTCATGTGGTACTGTCTGATCATAGTATAAGTGAGATATCATCCTCATATACTGTCATGTGGTACTGTCTGATTATAGTATAAGGGAGATATCATCACATACTGTCATGTGGTACTGTCTGATTATAGTATAAGGGAGATATCATCCTCATATACTGTCATGTGGTACTGCCTGATCATAGTATAAGGGAGATAGCGTCCTCATATACTGTCATGTGGTACTGTCTGATCATAGTATAAGTGAGATATCATCCTCATATACTGTCATGTGGTACTGTCTGATTATAGTATAAGGGAGATATCATCACATACTGTCATGTGGTACTGTCTGATCATAGTATAAGGGAGATATCATCCTCATATACTGTCATGTGGTACTGTCTGATCATAGTATAAGGGAGATATCCTCATATACTGTCATGTGGTACTGTCTGATCATAGTATAAGGGAGATATCATCCTCATATACTGTCATGTGGTACTGTCTGATCATAGTATAAGGGAGATATCATCCTCATATACTGTCATGTGGTACTGTCTGATTATAGTATAAGGGAGATATCATCCTCATATACTGTCATGTGGTACTGCCTGATCATAGTATAAGGGAGATATCATCCTCATATACTGTCATGTGGTACTGTCTGATTATAGTATAAGGGAGATATCATCCTCATATACTGTCATGTGGTACTGTCTGATCATAGTATAAGGGAGATAACATCCTCATATACTGTCATGTGGTACTGTCTGATTATAGTATAAGGGAGATATCCTCCTCATATACTGTCATGTGGTACTGTCTGATCATAGTATAAGGGAGATATCATCCTCATATACTGTCATGTGGTACTGTCTGATCATAGTATAAGGGAGATATCATCCTCATATACTGTCATGTGGTACTGTCTGATCATAGTATAAGGGAGATATCATCCTCATATACTGTCATGTGGTACTGTCTGATCATAGTATAAGGGAGATATCATCCTCATATACTGTCATGTGGTACTGTCTGATCATAGTATAAGGGAGATATCATCCTCATATACTGTCATGTGGTACTGTCTGATTATAGTATAAGGGAGATATCCTCCTCATATACTGTCATGTGGTACTGTCTGGTCATAGTATAAGGGAGATATCCTCCTCATATACTGTCATGTGGTACTGTCTGATTATAGTATAAGGGAGATATCCTCCTCATATACTGTCATGTGGTACTGTCTGGTCATAGTATAAGGGAGATATCCTCCTCATATACTGTCATGTGGTACTGTCTGGTCATAGTATAAGGGAGATATCCTCCTCATATACTGTCATGTGGTACTGTCTGGTCATAGTATAAGGGAGATATCCTCCTCATATACTGTCATGTGGTACTGTCTGGTCATAGTATAAGGGAGATATCCTCCTCATATACTGTCATGTGGTACTGTCTGATCATAGTATAAGGGAGATATCATCCTCATATACTGTCATGTGGTACTGTCTGATTATAGTATAAGGGAGATATCATCCTCATATACTGTCATGTGGTACTGTCTGGTCATAGTATAAGGGAGATATCATCCTCATATACTGTCATGTGGTACTGTCTGATCATAGTATAAGGGAGATATCATCCTCATATACTGTCATGTGGTACTGTCTGATCATAGTATAAGGGAGATATCATCCTCATATACTGTCATGTGGTACTGTCTGATCATAGTATAAGGGAGATATCCTCCTCATATACTGTCATGTGGTACTGTCTGGTCATAGTATAAGGGAGATATCATCCTCATATACTGTCATGTGGTACTGTCTGATTATAGTATAAGGGAGATATCCTCCTCATATACTGTCATGTGGTACTGTCTGATCATAGTATAAGGGAGATATCATCCTCATATACTGTCATGTGGTACTGTCTGATCATAGTATAAGGGAGATATCATCCTCATATACTGTCATGTGGTACTGTCTGATTATAGTATAAGGGAGATATCATCCTCATATACTGTCATGTGGTACTGTCTGATCATAGTATAAGGGAGATATCATCCTCATATACTGTCATGTGGTACTGTCTGATCATAGTATAAGGGAGATATCATCCTCATATACTGTCATGTGGTACTGTCTGATTATAGTATAAGGGAGATATCCTCCTCATATACTGTCATGTGGTACTGTCTGGTCATAGTATAAGGGAGATATCCTCCTCATATACTGTCATGTGGTACTGTCTGATCATAGTATAAGGGAGATATCCTCATATACTGTCATGTGGTACTGTCTGATTATAGTATAAGGGAGATATCATCCTCATATACTGTCATGTGGTACTGTCTGATCATAGTATAAGGGAGATATCATCCTCATATACTGTCATGTGGTACTGTCTGATCATAGTATAAGGGAGATATCCTCATATACTGTCATGTGGTACTGTCTGATTATAGTATAAGGGAGATATCATCCTCATATACTGTCATGTGGTACTGTCTGATCATAGTATAAGGGAGATATCCTCATATACTGTCATGTGGTACTGTCTGATTATAGTATAAGGGAGATATCCTCCTCATATACTGTCATGTGGTACTGTCTGGTTATAGTATAAAGGAGATATCCTCATATACTGTCATGTGGTACTGTCTGATCATAGTATAAGGGAGATATCATCCTCATATACTGTCATGTGGTACTGTCTGGTTATAGTATAAAGGAGATATCCTCATATACTGTCATGTGGTACTGTCTGATCATAGTATAAGGGAGATATCATCCTCATATACTGTCATGTGGTACTGTCTGATTATAGTATAAGGGAGATATCATCCTCATATACTGTCATGTGGTACTGTCTGATCATAGTATAAGGGAGATATCATCCTCATATACTGTCATGTGGTACTGTCTGATTATAGTATAAGGGAGATAGCGTCCTCATATACTGTCATGTGGTACTGTCTGATCATAGTATAAGGGAGATGGCGTCCTCATATACTGTCATGTGGTACTGTCTGATCATAGTATAAGGGAGATATCATCCTCATATACTGTCATGTGGTACTGTCTGATTATAGTATAAGGGAGATAGCGTCCTCATATACTGTCACGTGGTACTGTCTGATTATAGTATAAGTGAGATATCATCCTCATATACTGTCATGTGGTACTGTCTGATCATAGTATAAGTGAGATATCATCCTCATATACTGTCATGTGGTACTGTCTGATCATAGTATAAGGGAGATATCATCCTCATATACTGTCATGTGGTACTGTCTGGTCATAGTATAAGTGAGATATCATCCTCATATACTGTCATGTGGTACTGCCTGGTTATAGTATAAGGGAGATATCCTCATATACTGTCATGTGGTACTGTCTGATTATAGTATAAGGGAGATATCCTCATATACTGTCATGTGGTACTGTCTGATTATAGTATAAGGGAGATATCATCCTCATATACTGTCATGTGGTACTGTCTGATTATAGTATAAGGGAGATATCATCCTCATATACTGTCATGTGGTACTGTCTGATCATAGTATAAGGGAGATATCATCCTCATATACTGTCATGTGGTACTGTCTGATTATAGTATAAGGGAGATATCATCCTCATATACTGTCATGTGGTACTGTCTGATCATAGTATAAGGGAGATATCATCCTCATATACTGTCATGTGGTACTGTCTGATTATAGTATAAGGGAGATATCATCCTCATATACTGTCATGTGGTACTGTCTGATCATAGTATAAGGGAGATATCATCCTCATATACTGTCATGTGGTACTGTCTGATTATAGTATAAGGGAGATATCATCCTCATATACTGTCATGTGGTACTGTCTGATCATAGTATAAGGGAGATATCCTCCTCATATACTGTCATGTGGTACTGTCTGATCATAGTATAAGGGAGATATCCTCCTCATATACTGTCATGTGGTACTGCCTGATTATAGTATAAGGGAGATAGCGTCCTCATATACTGTCATGTGGTACTGTCTGATCATAGTATAAGGGAGATATCCTCCTCATATACTGTCATGTGGTACTGTCTGATCATAGTATAAGGGAGATATCCTCCTCATATACTGTCATGTGGTACTGTCTGATCATAGTATAAGGGAGATATCATCCTCATACTGTCATGTGGTACTGTCTGATTATAGTATAAGGGAGATATCATCCTCATATACTGTCATGTGGTACTGTCTGATCATAGTATAAGGGAGATATCCTCCTCATATACTGTCATGTGGTACTGTCTGATCATAGTATAAGGGAGATATCATCCTCATACTGTCATGTGGTACTGTCTGATTATAGTATAAGTGAGATATCATCCTCATATACTGTCATGTGGTACTGTCTGATCATAGTATAAGGGAGATATCATCCTCATATACTGTCATGTGGTACTGCCTGATTATAGTATAAGGGAGATAGCGTCCTCATATACTGTCACGTGGTACTGTCTGATTATAGTATAAGTGAGATATCATCCTCATATACTGTCATGTGGTACTGTCTGATCATAGTATAAGGGAGATATCATCCTCATATACTGTCATGTGGTACTGTCTGATTATAGTATAAGGGAGATAGCGTCCTCATATACTGTCATGTGGTACTGTCTGATCATAGTATAAGGGAGATGGCGTCCTCATATACTGTCATGTGGTACTGTCTGATTATAGTATAAGGGAGATATCATCCTCATATACTGTCATGTGGTACTGTCTGATTATAGTATAAGGGAGATATCATCCTCATATACTGTCATGTGGTACTGTCTGATCATAGTATAAGGGAGATATCATCCTCATATACTGTCATGTGGTACTGTCTGATCATAGTATAAGGGAGATATCATCCTCATATACTGTCATGTGGTACTGTCTGATTATAGTATAAGGGAGATAGCGTCCTCATATACTGTCACGTGGTACTGTCTGATTATAGTATAAGTGAGATATCATCCTCATATACTGTCATGTGGTACTGTCTGATCATAGTATAAGTGAGATATCATCCTCATATACTGTCATGTGGTACTGTCTGATCATAGTATAAGGGAGATATCATCCTCATATACTGTCATGTGGTACTGCCTGGTCATAGTATAAGGGAGATATCATCCTCATATACTGTCATGTGGTACTGTCTGATCATAGTATAAGGGAGATATCCTCATATACTGTCATGTGGTACTGTCTGATTATAGTATAAGGGAGATATCCTCATATACTGTCATGTGGTACTGTCTGATTATAGTATAAGGGAGATATCATCCTCATATACTGTCATGTGGTACTGTCTGATTATAGTATAAGGGAGATATCATCCTCATATACTGTCATGTGGTACTGTCTGATTATAGTATAAGGGAGATATCATCCTCATATACTGTCATGTGGTACTGTCTGATTATAGTATAAGGGAGATATCATCCTCATATACTGTCATGTGGTACTGTCTGATTATAGTATAAGGGAGATATCCTCCTCATACTGTCATGTGGTACTGTCTGATCATAGTATAAGGGAGATATCGTCCTCATATACTGTCATGTGGTACTGTCTGATTATAGTATAAGGGAGATATCATCCTCATATACTGTCATGTGGTACTGTCTGATTATAGTATAAGGGAGATATCCTCCTCATATACTGTCATGTGGTACTGTCTGATTATAGTATAAGGGAGATATCCTCCTCATATACTGTCATGTGGTACTGTCTGATTATAGTATAAGTGAGATATCATCCTCATATACTGTCATGTGGTACTGTCTGATTATAGTATAAGGGAGATATCATCCTCATATACTGTCATGTGGTACTGTCTGATCATAGTATAAGTGAGATATAGTCCTCATATACTGTCATGTGGTACTGTGTGATTATAGTATAAGTGAGATATCCTCATATACTGTCATGTGGTACTGTCTGATCATAGTATAAGGGAGATATCATCCTCATATACTGTCATGTGGTACTGTCTGATTATAGTATAAGGGAGATATCATCCTCATATACTGTCATGTGGTACTGTCTGATTATAGTATAAGGGAGATATCATCCTCATATACTGTCATGTGGTACTGTCTGATTATAGTATAAGGGAGATATCATCCTCATATACTGTCATGTGGTACTGTCTGATCATAGTATAAGGGAGATATCATCCTCATATACTGTCATGTGGTACTGTCTGATTATAGTATAAGGGAGATATCATCCTCATATACTGTCATGTGGTACTGCCTGATCATAGTATAAGGGAGATAGCGTCCTCATATACTGTCATGTGGTACTGTCTGATCATAGTATAAGTGAGATATCGTCCTCATATACTGTCATGTGGTACTGTCTGATTATAGTATAAGGGAGATATCATCACATACTGTCATGTGGTACTGTCTGATTATAGTATAAGGGAGATATCATCCTCATATACTGTCATGTGGTACTGCCTGATCATAGTATAAGGGAGATAGCGTCCTCATATACTGTCATGTGGTACTGTCTGATCATAGTATAAGTGAGATATCATCCTCATATACTGTCATGTGGTACTGTCTGATTATAGTATAAGGGAGATATCATCACATACTGTCATGTGGTACTGTCTGATCATAGTATAAGGGAGATATCATCCTCATATACTGTCATGTGGTACTGTCTGATCATAGTATAAGGGAGATATCCTCATATACTGTCATGTGGTACTGTCTGATCATAGTATAAGGGAGATATCATCCTCATATACTGTCATGTGGTACTGTCTGATCATAGTATAAGGGAGATATCCTCCTCATATACTGTCATGTGGTACTGTCTGATCATAGTATAAGGGAGATATCATCCTCATATACTGTCATGTGGTACTGTCTGATTATAGTATAAGGGAGATATCATCCTCATATACTGTCATGTGGTACTGCCTGATCATAGTATAAGGGAGATATCATCCTCATATACTGTCATGTGGTACTGTCTGATTATAGTATAAGGGAGATATCATCCTCATATACTGTCATGTGGTACTGTCTGATCATAGTATAAGGGAGATATCATCCTCATATACTGTCATGTGGTACTGTCTGATTATAGTATAAGGGAGATATCATCCTCATATACTGTCATGTGGTACTGCCTGATCATAGTATAAGGGAGATAGCGTCCTCATATACTGTCATGTGGTACTGTCTGATCATAGTATAAGTGAGATATCATCCTCATATACTGTCATGTGGTACTGTCTGATTATAGTATAAGGGAGATATCATCACATACTGTCATGTGGTACTGTCTGATTATAGTATAAGGGAGATATCATCCTCATATACTGTCATGTGGTACTGCCTGATCATAGTATAAGGGAGATAGCGTCCTCATATACTGTCATGTGGTACTGTCTGATCATAGTATAAGTGAGATATCATCCTCATATACTGTCATGTGGTACTGTCTGATCATAGTATAAGGGAGATATCATCCTCATATACTGTCATGTGGTACTGTCTGATCATAGTATAAGGGAGATATCCTCATATACTGTCATGTGGTACTGTCTGGTTATAGTATAAGGGAGATATCCTCATATACTGTCATGTGGTACTGTCTGATTATAGTATAAGGGAGATATCATCCTCATATACTGTCATGTGGTACTGTCTGATTATAGTATAAGTGAGATATCATCCTCATATACTGTCATGTGGTACTGTCTGATTATAGTATAAGGGAGATATCATCCTCATATACTGTCATGTGGTACTGTCTGATTATAGTATAAGGGAGATATCATCCTCATATACTGTCATGTGGTACTGTCTGATTATAGTATAAGGGAGATATCATCCTCATATACTGTCATGTGGTACTGTCTGGTTATAGTATAAGTGAGATATCATCCTCATATACTGTCATGTGGTACTGTCTGATCATAGTATAAGGGAGATATCCTCCTCATATACTGTCATGTGGTACTGTCTGATCATAGTATAAGGGAGATATCATCCTCATATACTGTCATGTGGTACTGTCTGATCATAGTATAAGGGAGATATCCTCCTCATATACTGTCATGTGGTACTGTCTGGTCATAGTATAAGGGAGATATCATCCTCATATACTGTCATGTGGTACTGTCTGGTCATAGTATAAGGGAGATATCATCCTCATATACTGTCATGTGGTACTGTCTGATTATAGTATAAGGGAGATATCATCCTCATATACTGTCATGTGGTATTGCCTGATCATAGTATAAGTGAGATATCATCCTCATATACTGTCATGTGGTACTGTCTGGTCATAGTATAAGGGAGATATCCTCATATACTGTCATGTGGTACTGTCTGATCATAGTATAAGTGAGATATCATCCTCATATACTGTCATGTGGTACTGTCTGATTATAGTATAAGTGAGAAATCATCCTCATATACTGTCATGTGGTACTGCCTGATCATAGTATAAGGGAGATATCATCCTCATATACTGTCATGTGGTACTGCCTGATTATAGTATAAGGGAGATATCATCCTCATATACTGTCATGTGGTACTGTCTGATTATAGTATAAGGGAGATATCATCCTCATATACTGTCATGTGGTACTGCCTGATTATAGTATAAGGGAGATATCATCCTCATATACTGTCATGTGGTACTGTCTGATCATAGTATAAGGGAGATATCATCCTCATATACTGTCATGTGGTACTGCCTGATTATAGTATAAGGGAGATATCATCCTCATATACTGTCATGTGGTACTGTCTGATTATAGTATAAGGGAGATATCATCCTCATATACTGTCATGTGGTACTGCCTGATTATAGTATAAGGGAGATATCATCCTCATATACTGTCATGTGTTACTGTCTGATCATAGTATAAGGGAGATATCCTCATATACTGTCATGTGGTACTGTCTGATCATAGTATAAGTGAGATATCCTCATATACTGTCATGTGGTACTGTCTGATCATAGTATAAGGGAGATATCATCCTCATATACTGTCATGTGGTACTGTCTGATTATAGTATAAGGGAGATATCATCCTCATATACTGTCATGTGGTACTGTCTGATTATAGTATAAGTGAGATATCATCCTCATATACTGTCATGTGGTACTGTCTGATTATAGTATAAGGGAGATATCATCCTCATATACTGGTCATGTGGTACTGTCTGATCATAGTATAAGGGAGATATCATCCTCATATACTGTCATGTGGTACTGTCTGGTCATAGTATAAGGGAGATATCATCCTCATATACTGTCATGTGGTACTGTCTGGTCATAGTATAAGGGAGATATCATCCTCATATACTGTCATGTGGTACTGTCTGATTATAGTATAAGGGAGATATCCTCCTCATATACTGTCATGTGGTACTGTCTGATCATAGTATAAGTGAGATATCATCCTCATATACTGTCATGTGGTACTGTCTGATCATAGTATAAGGGAGATATCATCCTCATATACTGTCATGTGGTACTGTCTGATCATAGTATAAGGGAGATATCATCCTCATATACTGTCATGTGGTACTGTCTGGTCATAGTATAAGGGAGATATCATCCTCATATACTGTCATGTGTTACTGTCTGATCATAGTATAAGGGAGATAGCGTCCTCATATACTGTCATGTGGTACTGTCTGATTATAGTATAAGTGAGATATCATCCTCATATACTGTCATGTGGTACTGTCTGATCATAGTATAAGGGAGATATCATCCTCATATACTGTCATGTGGTACTGTCTGATTATAGTATAAGGGAGATATCATCCTCATATACTGTCATGTGGTACTGTCTGATCATAGTATAAGGGAGATATCATCCTCATATACTGTCATGTGGTACTGTCTGGTCATAGTATAAGGGAGATATCATCCTCATATACTGTCATGTGGTACTGTCTGGTCATAGTATAAGGGAGATATCGTCCTCATATACTGTCATGTGGTACTGTCTGATTATAGTATAAGGGAGATATCGTCCTCATATACTGTCATGTGGTACTGTCTGATCATAGTATAAGGGAGATATCATCCTCATATACTGTCATGTGGTACTGTCTGGTCATAGTATAAGGGAGATATCATCCTCATATACTGTCATGTGGTACTGTCTGATCATAGTATAAGGGAGATATCATCCTCATATACTGTCATGTGTTACTGTCTGATCATAGTATAAGGGAGATATCATCCTCATATACTGTCATGTGGTACTGTCTGATCATAGTATAAGGGAGATATCATCCTCATATACTGTCATGTGGTACTGTCTGATTATAGTATAAGTGAGATATTATCCTCATATACTGTCATGTGGTACTGTCTGATTATAGTATAAGGGAGATATCATCCTCATATACTGTCATGTGGTACTGTCTGATTATAGTATAAGGGAGATATCGTCCTCATATACTGTCATGTGGTACTGTCTGATTATAGTATAAGGGAGATATCATCCTCATATACTGTCATGTGGTACTGTCTGATCATAGTATAAGGGAGATATCATCCTCATATACTGTCATGTGGTACTGTCTGATTATAGTATAAGGGAGATAGCGTCCTCATATACTGTCATGTGGTACTGCCTGATTATAGTATAAGTGAGATATTATCCTCATATACTGTCATGTGGTACTGTCTGATTATAGTATAAGGGAGATATCATCCTCATATACTGTCATGTGGTACTGTCTGATCATAGTATAAGGGAGATATCATCCTCATATACTGTCATGTGGTACTGTCTGATTATAGTATAAGGGAGATATCATCCTCATATACTGTCATGTGGTACTGTCTGATTATAGTATAAGGGAGATATCCTCCTCATATACTGTCATGTGGTACTGTCTGATTATAGTATAAGGGAGATATCATCCTCATATACTGTCATGTGGTACTGTCTGATTATAGTATAAGGGAGATATCATCCTCATATACTGTCATGTGGTACTGTCTGATCATAGTATAAGGGAGATATCATCTTCATATACTGTCATGTGGTACTGTCTGATCATAGTATAAGGGAGATATCATCCTCATATACTGTCATGTGGTACTGTCTGATTATAGTATAAGGGAGATATCATCCTCATATACTGTCATGTGGTACTGTCTGATCATAGTATAAGGGAGATATCATCCTCATATACTGTCATGTGGTACTGTCTGATTATAGTATAAGGGAGATAGCGTCCTCATATACTGTCATGTGGTACTGCCTGATCATAGTATAAGGGAGATATCATCCTCATATACTGTCATGTGGTACTGTCTGATCATAGTATAAGGGAGATATCATCCTCATATACTGTCATGTGGTACTGTGTGATTATAGTATAAGGGAGATAGCGTCCTCATATACTGTCATGTGGTACTGTCTGATCATAGTATAAGGGAGATATCATCCTCATATACTGTCATGTGGTACTGTCTGATCATAGTATAAGGGAGATATCATCCTCATATACTGTCATGTGTTACTGTCTGATTATAGTATAAGGGAGATATCATCCTCATATACTGTCATGTGGTACTGTCTGATTATAGTATAAGGGAGATATCATCCTCATATACTGTCATGTGGTACTGTCTGATTATAGTATAAGGGAGATATCATCCTCATATACTGTCATGTGGTACTGTCTGATCATAGTATAAGGGAGATATCATCCTCATATACTGTCATGTGGTACTGTCTGATCATAGTATAAGGGAGATATCATCCTCATATACTGTCATGTGGTACTGTGTGATTATAGTATAAGGGAGATATCGTCCTCATATACTGTCATGTGGTACTGTCTGATTATAGTATAAGGGAGATATCCTCCTCATATACTGTCATGTGGTACTGTCTGATTATAGTATAAGGGAGATATCATCCTCATATACTGTCATGTGGTACTGCCTGATCATAGTATAAGGGAGATATCATCCTCATATACTGTCATGTGGTACTGTCTGATTATAGTATAAGGGAGATATCATCCTCATATACTGTCATGTGGTACTGTCTGATCATAGTATAAGGGAGATATCATCCTCATACTGTCATGTGGTACTGTCTGATCATAGTATAAGGGAGATATCATCCTCATATACTGTCATGTGGTGCTGTCTGATCATAGTATAAGGGAGATATCCTCATATACTGTCATGTGGTACTGTCTGATCATAGTATAAGGGAGATATCATCCTCATATACTGTCATGTGGTACTGTCTGATCATAGTATAAGGGAGATATCATCCTCATATACTGTCATGTGGTACTGTCTGATCATAGTATAAGGGAGATATCATCCTCATATACTGTCATGTGGTACTGCCTGATCATAGTATAAGGGAGATATCATCCTCATATACTGTCATGTGGTACTGTCTGATTATAGTATAAGGGAGATATCATCCTCATATACTGTCATGTGGTACTGTCTGATCATAGTATAAGGGAGATATCATCCTCATACTGTCATGTGGTACTGTCTGATCATAGTATAAGTGAGATATCATCCTCATATACTGTCATGTGGTACTGTCTGATTATAGTATAAGGGAGATATCATCCTCATATACTGTCATGTGGTACTGTCTGATCATAGTATAAGGGAGATATCATCCTCATACTGTCATGTGGTACTGTCTGATCATAGTATAAGTGAGATATCATCCTCATATACTGTCATGTGGTACTGTCTGATTATAGTATAAGGGAGATATCATCCTCATATACTGTCATGTGGTACTGTCTGATCATAGTATAAGGGAGATATCATCCTCATACTGTCATGTGGTACTGTCTGATCATAGTATAAGTGAGATATCATCCTCATATACTGTCATGTGGTACTGTCTGATTATAGTATAAGGGAGATATCATCCTCATATACTGTCATGTGGTACTGTCTGATCATAGTATAAGGGAGATATCCTCCTCATATACTGTCATGTGGTACTGTCTGATCATAGTATAAGGGAGATATCCTCATATACTGTCATGTGGTACTGTCTGGTCATAGTATAAGTGAGATATCATCCTCATACTGTCATGTGGTACTGTCTGATCATAGTATAAGTGAGATATCATCCTCATATACTGTCATGTGGTACTGTCTGATCATAGTATAAGGGAGATATCATCCTCATATACTGTCATGTGGTACTGTCTGATCATAGTATAAGGGAGATATCATCCTCATATACTGTCATGTGGTACTGTCTGATTATAGTATAAGGGAGATATCATCCTCATATACTGTCATGTGGTACTGTCTGATCATAGTATAAGGGAGATATCATCCTCATATACTGTCATGTGGTGCTGTCTGATCATAGTATAAGGGAGATATCCTCATATACTGTCATGTGGTACTGTCTGATCATAGTATAAGGGAGATATCCTCATATACTGTCATGTGGTACTGTCTGATCATAGTATAAGGGAGATATCATCCTCATATACTGTCATGTGGTACTGTCTGATCATAGTATAAGGGAGATATCATCCTCATATACTGTCATGTGGTACTGCCTGATCATAGTATAAGGGAGATATCATCCTCATATACTGTCATGTGGTACTGTCTGATTATAGTATAAGGGAGATATCATCCTCATATACTGTCATGTGGTACTGTCTGATCATAGTATAAGGGAGATATCATCCTCATACTGTCATGTGGTACTGTCTGATCATAGTATAAGTGAGATATCATCCTCATATACTGTCATGTGGTACTGTCTGATTATAGTATAAGGGAGATATCATCCTCATATACTGTCATGTGGTACTGTCTGATCATAGTATAAGGGAGATATCATCCTCATACTGTCATGTGGTACTGTCTGATCATAGTATAAGTGAGATATCATCCTCATATACTGTCATGTGGTACTGTCTGATTATAGTATAAGGGAGATATCATCCTCATATACTGTCATGTGGTACTGTCTGATCATAGTATAAGGGAGATATCCTCCTCATATACTGTCATGTGGTACTGTCTGATCATAGTATAAGGGAGATATCCTCATATACTGTCATGTGGTACTGTCTGGTCATAGTATAAGTGAGATATCATCCTCATACTGTCATGTGGTACTGTCTGATCATAGTATAAGTGAGATATCATCCTCATATACTGTCATGTGGTACTATCTGATCATAGTATAAGGGAGATATCATCCTCATATACTGTCATGTGGTACTGTCTGATCATAGTATAAGGGAGATATCATCCTCATATACTGTCATGTGGTACTGTCTGATTATAGTATAAGGGAGATATCATCCTCATATACTGTCATGTGGTACTGTCTGATCATAGTATAAGGGAGATATCATCCTCATATACTGTCATGTGGTACTGTCTGATCATAGTATAAGGGAGATATCATCCTCATATACTGTCATGTGGTACTGTCTGATTATAGTATAAGGGAGATATCCTCATATACTGTCATGTGGTACTGTCTGATCATAGTATAAGGGAGATATCATCCTCATATACTGTCATGTGGTACTGTCTGGTCATAGTATAAGGGAGATATCATCCTCATATACTGTCATGTGGTACTGTCTGATCATAGTATAAGGGAGATATCATCCTCATATACTGTCATGTGGTGCTGTCTGATCATAGTATAAGGGAGATATCCTCATATACTGTCATGTGGTACTGTCTGATCATAGTATAAGGGAGATATCCTCATATACTGTCATGTGGTACTGTCTGATCATAGTATAAGGGAGATATCATCCTCATATACTGTCATGTGGTACTGTCTGATCATAGTATAAGGGAGATATCCTCATATACTGTCATGTGGTACTGTCTGATCATAGTATAAGGGAGATATCATCCTCATATACTGTCATGTGGTGCTGTGTGATCATAGTATAAGGGAGATAGCGTCCTCATATACTGTCATGTGGTACTGTGTGATCATAGTATAAGGGAGATAGCGTCCTCATATACTGTCATGTGGTACTGTCTGATTATAGTATAAGGGAGATATCATCCTCATATACTGTCATGTGGTACTGTCTGATCATAGTATAAGGGAGATATCATCCTCATATACTGTCATGTGGTACTGTCTGATCATAGTATAAGGGAGATATCATCCTCATATACTGTCATGTGGTGCTGTCTGATCATAGTATAAGGGAGATTCTTATATACTGTGTTATACGGTATTGTCTGATTATAGTATAAGAGAAATGTCTTCCTCATTATATAGTACAGGTTGAGTATCCCATATCCAAATATTCCGAAATACGGAATGTTCCGAAATACAGACTTTTTTGAGTGAGACTGAGATAGTGAAACCTTTGTTTCTCTGACGTCCTAGTGGATGCTGGGAACTCCGTAAGGACCATGGGGAATAGCGGCTCCGCAGGAGACTGGGCACATCTAAAGAAAGCTTTAGGATCACCTGGTGTGCACTGGCTCCTCCCCCTATGACCCTCCTCCAAGCCTCAGTTAGATTTCTGTGCCCGACGAGAAGGGTGCACACTAGGGGCTCTCCTGAGCTCTTTGTGAAAGTTTTAGTTTAGGTTTATTATTTTCAGTGAGACCTGCTGGCAACAGGCTCACTGCATCGAGGGACTAAGGGGAGAAGAAGCGAACTCACCTGCGTGCAGAGTGGATTGGGCTTCTTGGCTACTGGACATTAGCTCCAGAGGGACGATCACAGGTTCAGCCTGGATGGGTCCCGGAGCCGCGCCGCCGGCCCCCTTACAGAGCCAGAAGAGCGAAGAGGTCCGGAAAAATCGGCGGCAGAAGACGATCCTGTCTTCAGATAAGGTAGCGCACAGCACCGCAGCTGTGCGCCATTGCTCTCAGCACACTTCACACTCCGGTCACTGAGGGTGCAGGGCGCTGGGGGGGGCAGCGCCCTGAGACGCAATAAATCGATAAAAACCTTATATGGCTAAAATAAATGCATCACATATAACTCCTGGGCTATATGGATGCATTTAACCCCTGCCAAAACATACAGAAAAACGGATAAGGACGCCGAGAAAGGGGCGGAGCCTATCTCCTCAGCACACTGGCGCCATTTTCCCTCACAGCTCAGTTGGAGGGAAGCTCCCTGGCTCTCCCCTGCAGTCACTACACTACAGAAAGGGGTTAAAAAAGAGAGGGGGGCACAAATTAGGCGCAGTATAAACAATACAGCAGCTATAAAGGGAAAAACACTTATATAAGGTTATCCCTGTATATATATAGCGCTCTGGTGTGTGCTGGCAAACTCTCCCTCTGTCTCCCCAAAGGGCTAGTGGGGTCCTGTCCTCTATCAGAGCATTCCCTGTGTGTGTGCTGTGTGTCGGTACGTTTGTGTCGACATGTATGAGGAGAAAAATGATGAGGAGACGGAGTAGAGTGTCTGTAATAGTGTTGTCACCCCCTAGGGGGTCGACACCTGAGTGGATGTACTGTTGAAATTGCGTGACAGTGTCAGCTTTGTATAAAAGACAGTGGTTGACATGAGACAGCCGGCTACTCAGCTTGTGCATGTCCAGACGTCTCATACAGGGGCTCTAAAGCGCCCGTTACCTCAGATACAGACGCCGACACGGGTACTGACTCCTGTGTCGACGGTGAAGAGACAACCGTGATTTCCAATAGGGCCACACATTGCATGATTGAGGCAATGGAAAAAGTTTACACTTTTCTGATAATATGAATACCACCAAAAAAAAAAAAGGGGTATTATGTTTGGTGAGGAAAAACTTCCTGTAGTTTTCCTGAATCTGAGAAATAAAATGAGGTGTGTGATGATGCGTGGGTTTCCCCCCGATAACAATTGATAATTTCTAAAAAGTTATTGGCAGTATACCTTTTCCCGCCAGAGGTTAGGGTGCGTTGGGAAACACCCCCTAGGGGGGATAAGGCGCTCACACGCTTGTAAGAACAAGGGCTCTACCCTCTCTTGAGATGGCCGCCCTTAAGGATCCTGCTGATAGAAAGCAGGAGGGTATCCTAAAATGTATTTACACACATACTGGTGTTATACTGCGACCAGCAATCGCCTCAGCCTGGATGTGCAGTGCTGGGTTGGCGTGGTCGGATTCCCTGACTGGAAATATGATATCCTAGATAAGGACAGTATATTATTGCCTATAGAGCAATTAAAAGATGCATTTCTATATATGCATGATGCACAGCGGAATATTTGCCGACTGGCATCAAGTATAAGTGCGTTGTCCAATTATACCAGTAAAGTGGTCAGGTGATGCGGATTCCAAACGGCATTTGGAAGTATTGCCTTAAAAGAGGGGATGTACCCCAGGTCGCCTCTCAAAATAAGACGCCGTATTATCAGGCGCAGTCCTGGTTGGCAAGCGGACAAAAGGGTTCCTCTTTTCTGCTCGTGACAGAGGGAGAGGAAAATGGCTGCAGAGATCAGCCAGTTCCAAGGAACAGAAACCCTTTTCCGCCTCTGCCAAGCCCTCAGTATGACGCTAGGGCTTTACAAGTTCAGGCACGGTGGGGTCCCGTTCTCAATGAATTTCAGTGCGCAGTGGGCTCACTCGCAAGTAGACCCCTGGATCCTTTAGGTAATATTTCAGGGGTACAAATTGGAATTCGAGACGTATCCCCCTCGCCGTTTCCAAAAGTCTGTTTTACCGACGTCTCCCGCTGACAGGGAGGCAGTTTTGGAAGCCATTCACAAGCTGTATTCCCAGCAGGTGATAATCAAGGTACCCCTCCTGCAACAGGGAACGGGGTATTATTCCACACTATTGTGGTACCGAAGCCAGACGGCTCGGTGAGACCGTTTTTAAAATCTAAAATCTAAAATCTTTGAACACTTGCATACAGAGGTTCAAATTCAAAATTGAGTCACTCAGAGCAGTGATTGCAAACCTGGAAGAAGGGGACTACATGATGTCTCGGGACATCAAGGATGCTTACCTTCATGTCAAAATTTACCCTTCTCACCAAGGGTATTTCAGGTTATGGTACAGAACTGTCACTATCAGTTCGGACGCTGCCGTAGGGATGGTCCACGGCACCCCGGGTCTTTACTGAAGTAATGACCGTAATGATGATATTCCTTCGAAGGAAGGGAATTTTAGTTATCCTTTACTGGGACGATTCCCTGATAAGGGTAAGATCCAGGGAACAGTTGGAGATCGGTGTAGCACTATATCAGGTAGTGTTGCGGCAGCACGATTGGATTCTCAATATTCCAAAATCGCAGCTGGTTCCGACGACTTGTCTTCTGTTCCTAGGGATGATCCTGGACACAGTCCAGAAAGAAGGTGTTTCTCCCGGAGGAGAAAGCCAGGGAGTTATCCGAGCTAGTCAGGAACCTCCTAAAACCGAACCAAGTCTCAGTGCATCAATGCACAAGGGTTCTGGGTAAAAATGGTGGCTTCCTACGAAGCAATCCCATTCGGCAGATTCCACGCAAAACTTTCCAGTGGAACCTACTGGACAAATGGTCCGGGTCGCATCTTCAGATGCTTCAGCGGATAACCCTGTCACCAGGGACAAGGGTATCCCTCCTGTGGTGGTTGCAGAGTGCTCATCTTCTAGAGGGCCGCAGATTCGGCATTCGGGACTGGGTCCTGGTGGCCACGGATGCCAGCCTGCGAGGCTGGGGAGCAGTCACACAGGGAAGGAATTTCCAGGGCTTATGGTCAAGCCTGGAGACATCTCTTCATATAAACATTCTGGAACTAAGGGCCATTTACAATGCCCTAAGTCAAGCAAAACCCCTGCTTCAGGGTCAGGCGGTATTGATCCAATCGGACAACATCACGTCAGTCGCCCACGTAAACAGACAGGGCGGCACGAGAAGCAGGAGGGCAATGGCAGAAGCTGCAAGGATTCTTCGCTGGGCGGAAAATCATGTGATAGCACTGTCAGCAGTGTTCATTCCGGGAGTGGACAACTGGGAAGCAGACTTCCTCAGCAGACACGACCTTCACCCGGGAGAGTGGGGACTTCACCCAGAAGTCTTCCACCTGATTGTAAACCGTTGGGAAAAACCAAAGGTGGACATAATGGCGTCCCGTCTAAACAAAAAACTAGACAGATATTGCGCCAGGTCAAGGGACCCTCAGGCAATAGCGGTGGACGCTCTGGTAACACCGTGGGTGTACCAGTCAGTGTATGTGTTCCCTCCTCTGCCTCTCATACCAAAAGTACTGAGAATCATAAGAAGGAGAGGAGTAAGAACTATACTCGTGGTTCCGGATTGGCCAAGAAGGACTTGGTATCCGGAACTTCAAGAGATGCTCACGGACGAACCGTGGCCTCTACCTCTAAGAAAGGACCTGCTCCAGCAGGGGCCTTGTCTGTTCCAAGACTTACCGCGGCTGCGTTTGACGGCATGGCGGTTGAACGCCGGATCCTGAAGGAAAAAGGCATTCCAGATGAAGTCATCCCTACCCTGGTCAAGGCCAGGAAAGACGTAACCGCAAAACATTATCACCGCATTTGGCGAAAATATGTTGCGTGGTGTGAGGCCAAGAAGGCCCCTACAGAGGAATTTCAACTGGGTCGTTTCCTCCATTTCCTGCAAACAGGACTGTCTATGGGCCTAAAATTAGGGTCCATTAAGGTTCAAATTTCGGCCCTGTCGATTTTCTTCCAGAAAGAACTGGCTTCAGTGCCTGAAGTTCAGACATTTGTAAAAGGGGTACTGCATATACAGCCTCCTTTTGTGCCTCCAGTGGCACCTTGGGATCTCAATGTTGTGTTGAGTTTCCAAAAGTCACATTGGTTTGAACCACTCACCACTGTGGACTTAAAATATCTCACATGGAAGGTGACGATGCTGTTAGCCCTGGCTTCAGCCAGGCGTGTGTCAGAATTGGCGGCTTTATCATATAAAAGCCCTTACTTAATATTTCATTCTGACAGGGCAGAATTGAGGACTTGTCCTCAATTTCTACCTAAGGTGGTTTCTGCATTTCACATGAACCAACCTATTGTGGTACCTGCGGCTACTAAGGACTTGGAGGATTCCAAGTTGCTTGACGTGGTCAGGGCCCTGAAAATATATGTTTCCAGGACGGCTGGAGTCAGAAAATCTGACTCGCTGTTTATCCTGTATGCACCCAACAAACTGGGTGCTCCTGCTTCTAAGCAGACGATTGCTCGTTGGATTTGTAGTACAATTCAGCTTGCACATTCTGTGGCAGGCCTGCCACAGCCAAAAATCTTAAAATGCCCACTCCACAAGGAAGGTGGGCTCATCTTGGGCAGCTGCCCGAGGGGTCTCGGCTTTACAACTTTGCCGAGCAGTTACTTGGTCAGGAGCAAATACGTTTGTAAAATTCTACAAATTTGATACCCTGGCTGAGGAGGACCTGGAGTTCTCTCATTCGGTGCTGCAGAGTCATCCGCACTCTCCCGCCCGTTTGGGAGCTTTGGTATAATCCCCATGGTCCTTACGGAGTTCCCAGCATCCACTAGGACGTCAGAGAAAATAAGAATTTACTTACCGATAATTCTATTTCTCGTAGTCCGTAGTGGATGCTGGGCGCCCATCCCAAGTGCGGATTGTCTGCAATACTGGTACATAATTATTGTTACCAAATAATTCGGGTTATTGTTGTAGTGAGCCATCTTTTATAGAGGCTCCTCTGTTATCATGCTGTTAACTGGGTTCAGATCACAAGTTGTACGGTGTGATTGGTGTGGCTGGTATGAGTCTTACCCGGGATTCAAAATCCTTCCTTATTGTGTACGCTCGTCCGGGCACAGTATCCTAACTGAGGCTTGGAGGAGGGTCATAGGGGGAGGAGCCAGTGCACACCAGGTGATCCTAAAGCTTTCTTTAGATGTGCCCAGTCTCCTGCGGAGCCGCTATTCCCCATGGTCCTTACGGAGTTCCCAGCATCCACTACGGACTACGAGAAATAGAATTATCGGTAAGTAAATTCTTATTTTTTTGATGGCTCAATGTACACAAACTTTGTTTAATACACAAAGTTATTAAAAATATTGTATTAAATTACCTTCAGGCTGTGTGTATAAGGTGTATATGACACACAAATACATTCTGTGCTTAGATTTAGGTCCCATCACCATGATATCTCATTATGGTATGCAATTATTCCAAAATACGGAAAAATCCGATATCCAAAATACCTCTGGTCCCAAGCATTTTGGATAAGGGATACTCAACCTGTATTATACAGTATTGTCTAATTATACAGCAGTATAAGGGACATATCATCCTCCGTATAACACAATATATAAGGGTTATATCATTCTCTTACACATTATGTTATACGTGCTGTGTGCTCATAGTATAAGGGTGATATCATTCTCTTATACATTGTGTTATACGTACTGTGTGCTCATAGTATAAGGGTGATATTCTGTTATACGTTGTGTTATACGTACTGTGTGCTCATAGTATAAGGGTGATATCATTCTCTTATACATTGTGTTATACGTACTACGTGCTCATAGTATAAGGGTGATATCATTCTGTTATACATTGTTATACGTACTGTGTGCTCATAGTATAAGGGTGATATCATTCTCTTATAAATTGTGTTATACGTACTGTGTGCTCATAGTATAAGGGTGATATCATTCTGTTATACGTTGTGTTATACGTACTGTGTGCTCATAGTATAAGGGTGATATCATTCTGTTATACATTGTTATACGTACTGTGTGCTCATAGTATAAGGGTGATATCATTCTCTTATACATTGTGTTATACGTACTGTGTGCTCATAGTATAAGGGTGATATCATTCTCTTATACGTTGTGTTATACGTACTGCGTGCTCATAGTATAAGGGTGATATCATTCTCTTATACATTGTGTTATACGTACTGTGTGCTCATAGTATAAGGGTGATATCATTCTGTTATACGTTGTGTTATACGTACTGTGTGCTCATAGTATAAGGGTGATATCATTCTCTTATACATTGTGTTATACGTACTGCGTGCTCATAGTATAAGGGTGATATCATTCTCTTATACATTGTGTTATACGTACTGTGTGCTCATAGTATAAGGGTGATATCATTCTGTTATACGTTGTGTTATACGTACTGTGTGCTCATAGTATAAGGGTGATATCATTCTGTTATACATTGTTATACGTACTGTGTGCTCATAGTATAAGGGTGATATCATTCTCTTATACATTGTGTTATACGTACTGTGTGCTCATAGTATAAGGGTGATATCATTCTCTTATACATTGTGTTATATGTACTGGGTGCTCATAGTATAAGGGTGATATAATTCTCTTATAAATTGTGTTATACGTACTGTGTGCTCATAGTATAAGGGTGATATCATTCTGTTATACGTTGTGTTATACGTACTGTGTGCTCATAGTATAAGGGTGATATCATCCTCTTATATATTGTGTTATATGTACTGTGTGCTCATAGTATAAGGGTGATATCATTCTCTTATACATTGTGTTATACGTACTGTGTGCTCATAGTATAAGGGTGATATCATTCTCTTATACATTGTGTTATACGTACTGTGTGCTCATAGTATAAGGGTGATATCATTCTCTTATACGTTGTGTTATACGTACTGCGTGCTCATAGTATAAGGGTGATATCATTCTGTTATACATTGTTATACGTACTGTGTGCTCATAGTATAAGGGTGATATCATTCTCTTATACATTGTGTTATACGTACTGCGTGCTCATAGTATAAGGGTGATATCATTCTGTTATACATTGTGTTATATGTACTGGGTGCTCATAGTATAAGGGTGATATCATTCTCTTATACATTGTGTTATACGTACTGTGTGCTCATAGTATAAGGGTGATATCATTCTGTTATACGTTGTGTTATACTTACTGTGTGCTCATAGTATAAGGGTGATATCATTCTGTTATACATTGTGTTATATGTACTGTGTGCTCATAGTATAAGGGTGATATCATTCTCTTATACATTGTGTTATACGTACTGTGTGCTCATAGTATAAGGGTGATATCATTCTGTTATACGTTGTGTTATACGTACTGTGTGCTCATAGTATAAGGGTGATATCATTCTGTTATACATTGTGTTATATGTACTGTGTGCTCATAGTATAAGGGTGATATCATTCTCTTATACATTGTGTTATACGTACTGCGTGCTCATAGTATAAGGGTGATATCATTCTCTTATACATTGTGTTATACGTACTGTGTGCTCATAGTATAAGGGTGATATCATCCTCTTATATATTGTGTTATATGTACTGTGTGCTCATAGTATAAGGGTGATATCATTCTATTATACATTGTGTTATACGTACTGTGTGCTCATAGTATAAGGGTGATATCATTCTCTTATACATTGTGTTATATGTACTGGGTGCTCATAGTATAAGGGTGATATCATTCTCTTATACATTGTGTTATACGTACTGTGTGCTCATAGTATAAGGGTGATATCATTCTGTTATACGTTGTGTTATACGTACTGTGTGCTCATAGTATAAGGGTGATATCATTCTGTTATACATTGTGTTATACGTACTGTGTGCTCATAGTATAAAGTTGATATCATCCTCTTCTATATTGTGTAGTACAATATGTCTTATATCTTCCAGGTGCAGTACAATCTATTAACCCCTCCGCTTGGCTCTGGGACGTCGCAGGAAGGGAGTTGCCGCACCTCAGCTGTGTACTATGGGTTTAAAGAAGTAGAAGAGAATTGGTCCAAACATTGCACAGCCGGTGAGCAAGTGGCGCAGAGAGAGATCTATGTACACAAGTAGCGGAGTGCTCCCTTATTATTGTTCTCCTCTGTACTTTCCATAATTGGCGCAGAGAGATATCTATGTACACACGTTGCGAAGTGCTCCCTTATTATTGTTCTCCTCTGTACTCTCTTCTGCCTCCTCCTCTTCCTCTTCTGCCTCCTCCTCTTCTGCCTCCTCCTTCTCTTCCGCCTCCTCCTCCTTCTTCTCTTCCGCCTCCTCCTCCTCCTCCTCTTCCGCCTCCTCCTCCCCCCTCTTCCGCCTCCTCCTCCCTCTTCCGCCTCCTCCTCCTCCTCTTCCGCCGCCTCCTCCTCCTCTTCCGCCGCCTCCTCCTCCTCTGCCTCCTCCGCCTCCTCCTCCGCCGCCGCCTCCTCCTCCGCCGCCGCCTCCTCCTCCGCCGCCGCCTCCTCTCCTCCTCCTCCGCCGCCTCCTCCTCCTCTTCCGCCGCCTCCTCCATTCTGGGGCATGGGCCATATTCATGGCAATCCCTATGTACAACATGCTTTGTTTTTATTCTCTCACAGATGCTGCTCCACAGCCCCGCTTCTACAGCATCCTCTCACAGGAAGCCTCTGAAGATGACCTACACAGGCTTGATACTGAAGTAAGGTCTTCTGGATGCCACCGCTAGACACATCACGTAGTTCCATGGTGGAGCAGTCATTAACTGTTGTCTCTTTTCCAGGTGTGTGAGGTCCTCTTCTCTCGAGCATTGAAGTACGATGACCTGTACACGGCCCTCATCTCATTACTGGCTGCAGGATCCCAGTTTGATACAGTTCGGAGAAACGAGAACAAGAGCATCACTGCCCTGGTGAGACCTCCAGACAATATACCGGACTGTCCACATCCTCAGATCGGGGCTGGCCTGGTCTTTCATTTCCTCTTTTCCTTATTGTAAACAGTAACGTCAGTGTGTGTTATTCACTTGTATTGTGTATGAAACATGTCATTCTCTCTCCTTTAGGAGGCATGTGCTCTTCAGTATCACTTCCTTATACTGTGGAGGATTCTGGGAATATTGCCTCCTTCCATGCACTACATGAAGCAGCTGTCCCTGAATGTATCCGCGCCTAGCGAATGCGAGATCTTGCACACTTTGCGCTGGGCGTCACGACTCAAAGTACCGTCATACCAGCTGTGGATCAAGGTATGGAGGCAGGTGCCTGCTCTCGGCAGAATCTGAGTGTGACCTGTGTTGGGAGGGTGTCGTACTGAATGTGCTAGAGACATGGCAGAGCTTCTTTCAGAATGATTATAAGATTGCGTTATTCATCTTTGTGCAGGACCATCTTGTGAAGCAGGGAATGAAGCCCGAGCAAGCCGAGTCACTGACGGAACAAACCTCAACCAAATGCAACTCTATAAAGTATGACGTAGAGGTGGCGGAAGAGTACATCGCCCAACAGGTGCGTTCAGCTGGCACAATTGTGCACTATGTGCAGCTTATTAAAGTATTAAATATCTGAATTCTAATCTGATAAATACCCCATCCTCTGCAGTCATTTAATATACTCCGACCTCTGCAGCCATTTATTATACCCCAACCTCTGCAGTCATTTATTATACCCCATCCTCTGCAGTCATATAATATACTCCACCTCTGCTGCCATTTATTATACTCCATCCTCTTCAGTGATATAATATACCTCAACCTCTGCAGCCATTTATTATACCCCATCCTCTGCAGTGATTTAATATATCCCAACCTCTGCAGTCATTTAATATACCCCAACCTCTGCAGTCATTTATTATACCCCGACCTCTGCAGCCATTTATTATACCCCAACCTCTGCAGTGATATAATATACTCCGACCTCTGCAGCCATTTAATATACCCCAACCTCTGCAGTCATTTAATATACCCCAACCTCTGCAGTCATTTATTATACCCCGACCTCTGCAGCCATTTATTATACCCCAACCTCTGCAGTGATATAATATACTCCGACCTCTGCAGCCATTTAATATACCCCAACATCTGCAGTCATTTAATATACCCCATCCTCTGCGGTCATTTAATATAACCCAACCTCTGCAATCGTTTAATATACCCCAACGTCTGCAGTAATTTAATATACCCCAACCTCTGCAGTCATTTATTATACCCCGACCTCTGCAGCCATTTAATAAACCTCAACCTCTGCAGCCATTTAATATACCCCATCCTCTGCGGTCATTTAATATAGCTCATCCTCTGCGGTCATTTAATATACCCCATCCTCTGCGGTCATTTAATATACCCCATCCTCCGCGGTCATGTAATATAACCCAACCTTTGCGGTCATGTAATATACCCCATCCTCTGCAGCCATTTAATATAACCCAACGTCTGCAGTCGTTTAATATACCTCAACCTCTGCAGCCATTTAATATACCCTATCCTCTGCAGTCATTTAATATACCCTATCCTCTGCAGTCATTTAATATACCCCAACCACTGCAGCCATTTAATATACCCCAACCACTGCAGCCATTTAATATACCCCATCCTCTGCAGTCATTTAATATAACCCAACCTCTGCAGCCATTTAATATACCTCAACATCTGCAGCCATTTAATATACCCTATCCTCTGCAGTCATTTAATATACCCTATCCTCTGCAGTCATTTAATATACCCCAACCACTGCAGCCATTTAATATACCCCATCCTCTGCAGTCATTTAATATAACCCAACCTCTGCAGCCATTTAATATACCTCAACATCTGCAGCCATTTAATATACCCCATCCTCTGCGGTCATTTAATATAGCTCATCCTCTGCGGTCATTTAATATACCCCATCCTCTGCGGTCATGTAATATAACCCAACCTTTACGGTCATTTAATATACTCCATCCTCTGCAGCCATTTAATATAACCCAACGTCTGCAGTCGTTTAATATACCTCAACCTCTGCAGCCATTTAATATACCCTACCCTCTGCAGCCATTTAAAGTGTTCCTGTCCACCTTTTAAGGTAATCTCATTAATAGACTCCTTTCATTTTATTTTTTGTTCTAGATCTCAACTTACTGCAGCTCTAACGGGTACACATTTGAGCAGCTGCGGAAGGGCCCAAACCTTCAGTGCATTTATACTTTGGATGCAGTGATCTGCAAGGTGCAAGTGTCTCTAGATGAGCATTTCTCCAAATTGTCAGCGGAGAGCGACCCGCAGAAATCCTCGCAGGTGGCTAAGAACCTACTGCCAGCTGCGTTACAGCTGCTTGATATGTACGCCTCCCTGACCCGCTGTTACCTGCTCCGGAGCCTGCCCGAGGAAGGAGCCGATGAGAAGAAGCTGCAGGGCTACGGGGCCGTGTTGGCCATCGGCTCTGCCCGCTGCAAAGCCAACACACTGGGTAAGATGAATGGTGGATGTCGGGGTCCGCGCTAACTGAAAGCACGATTTAGCCACAGGGTTGACTGGAAGGAGCTATGGTCAGGTTGATTCTGATTATCAGCCATTGGGATAATGTGGATTGGGCTTAAGCTCTTCAAGATGGGTCTGTTACTTGCTGCCAAAGCTCCTTCAGCTCCAGTGACTACACTACTGAGTGTAGGTCCTTACGGAGACAACGTTTTTGGTGTTGTTCTGTATATCAAGGCGTTTTCAGTTCTTCATTAATCACCAGCGATTTATCTGTCTCACGTTAGGTCCTGTGTTGATCCAGAACCTTCCCACCGCTGTACAGACCTTGTGTGAGTCTTGGAACAATATCCACACCAACGAGTTCCCCAGTATTGGCTCATGGGTGAGTGCTGGTGTCTCCGAGTGAGGCTGTATGGTGTGCACTAGGGAGGCCAACCCCGGGCCTTTTTTTTTCAATCCCGGGTATCGGGATTGAAAAATTATCAATCCCGGGATGGGATTGGGTTGAAGATTTTAAAGTTACATTCTTCTGTGTTCTTACCCCCCACCCCACCCCTTCTCGGACCGACCCAGCCCACTGAACTACTCGCCGTCTTTCGGGAGTGCAGATGGGTTCACTTGCTGCAGGTGGTGGGCAGCGAGGTGCGGTCCGGGCAGCGCGGGCATCTGGCATCAGACTACGCATTGTGACCTCTGACTTCACGTTACGCCGAGCAGTGCGCACAGCATGGCGCGGAGGGAGCTGGGCAGCGTCTGAGCCTCCTGAGGACACTCAACGCTGCCTGGTATTGAAAAACAAGAGGGCTTTCTAATCCCGAAATCCCCGGGATTGGAAGCTCCAATCCCGAGATTGAATCCCAGCCAATTTTAGGCCTAAGGCTAGTGTGCACCAGGCGGCTGAAGACTTTACAGCTGTACATGATGTATCCATAGACCAGTAATCTTCATGCGGTGGATTCATACAATGAAATAAAGTGTAAAAGGAATAACGCTGTATGTCCTCTTCTGTCTTTCAGCGCAACGCTTTTGCCAATGACACTATTCCATCGGAGAGCTACATTGGAGCAGTGCAGGCAGCTCACCTGGGCACCCTGTGCAGCCCCAGCCTCTCTCTCGCCGCGTCACTCAAGCATGTTCTTTTGTCCTTGGTCAGGCTGACTGGTGACCTCATAGTGTAGGTTCCACTGAAAGTCACGTGTTGTCCTCTTGGTGCCTGTAGAAGTTTATTAATACATCTCCACATACAGGTGGTGCCCGGAAGACATGAACAGCCGCCAGCTAATCCAGTCCTTGCTGTTCCTTCTTCTGGAGAGCAGCACAGAGAGTGTGGCGGATCTGTGCAGTACGTCCCTGGAGAGAGTCCTCGGACCTGCCGAGTCTGATGAGTTCCTGTCCCGGGTGTATGAGAAGCTGATCACAGGGTGTTACAATATCCTCGCCCACCACTCCGACCCCAGCAGGTCAGTTACTGGATGTTCTAGAATGGGATATATCGGGCATCTCTGTTAGAGCACTAACTGTGCTGTCTTCCGCAGCGGCCTGGATGAGTCCATTCTGGAGGAATGTCTGCAGTTCCTGGAGAAGCAGCTGGAGACCAGCCAGACCCGCAAAGCCATGGAAGAGTTCTTTACCGAGAGGTATGTTTTACTTGTCACCTTAGTGTCTGGGGAACCATGATGCTCGACATCGACACACCGGCTTATAGTGTCGTCTTGTCTGTGTCGGCAGAACCAAGGTGCCCGACACCGACACACCGGCTTATAATGTCTTTCTGTCTTCGTACAGAGGAGAACTGGTGCAGATTATGATGGCCACTGCAAATGAATCCCTCTCGGCCAAGTTCTGTAACCGAGTACTGAAGCTGTTTACCAAGCTCTTCCAGCTGAGTGAGTAACATAGCGGAGTGATGTGCAGTATGGTGTTCTGTTCCCGTCTGGGGCCGTCCACTGAGCCGGTAGCGTCTCAGCCCTAGTAGTGAGAATGTAGACTTTATCGTCTCTCTAGATTGTGTGCCTCGGTCATGTCACTGGCACTCCTGCATGGTTAGGGAATGTATCACCTGTTATGGGTCACTGGGCATATACAGTCGGCTTCAGAATTTTTGACAATGTGTTAGTGTTGAACGCCTTGCTCTTTCATATCCCATGCTGCTGGACACCTGGTCTGTAGAACACAGAGGACAAGGTGCTTATTAGGCTGCAACCCAATGTACGTTTAATTACTTCTATCACTTTAGTATTTACTGTAGTTATCATGCCATCGGCTTGGGCAGCTCTAGGCTGCCTGGTGAGTGTAGTAGTTTTGGAGCCATGCCGTAGTATCACCTGGGGGAACGGCGCTGCCATCGGGAGGGTGCATTAGTGTCAGGCCACTTTCAGAGAACAACATAGTAAGTGCCTCACCCTTCCTGGCACAAGGTCCACTACCTCTGGTACCTGCTAGTTCAGCAGCACTCCACTGGTATTCACTAAAGTCATGTTACATTTCCTGTGGTCCGGAAGGCTGGCGATTAATCCCCATTTCTCTAACGTCCTAGTGGATGCTGGGACTCCGTCAGGACCATGGGGAATAGCGGGCTCCGCAGGAGACAGGGCACATCTAAATAAAGCTTTTAGGATCACATGGTGCGTACTGGCTCCTCCCCCTATGACCCTCCTCCAAGCCTCAGTTAGGTTTTTGTGCCCGTCCGAGAAGGGTGCAATCTAGGTGGCTCTCCTAAAGAGCTGCTTAGACAAAGTTTTTTTAGGTTTAAATCTCAGTGAATCCTGCTGGCAACAGGATCACTGCATCGAGGGACTTAGGGGAGAGATTTCCAACTCACCTGCGTGCAGGATGGATTGGAGTCTTAGGCTACTGGACACTTAGCTCCAGAGGGAGTCGGAACACAGGTCATCCTGGGGTTCGTCCCGGAGCCGCGCCGCCGACCCCCCTTACAGACGCTGAAGATCGGAGGTCCGGAAAGCAGGCGGCAGAAGACTCCTCAGTCTTCATGAAGGTAGCGCACAGCACTGCAGCTGTGCGCCATTGTTGCTACACGTCTCACTGATTCAGTCACGGAGGGTGCAGGGCGCTGCTGGGGGCGCCCTGGGCAGCAATATTAAATACCTTTAGTGGCGAAAAATACATCACATATAGCCATTAAGGCTATATGTATGTATTTAACCCAGGCCAGTTTTCTTAAAACCCGGGAGAAAAGCCCACCGAAAAAGGGGCGGAGCTTATTCTCCTCAGCACTCAGCGCCATTTTCCTGCTCAGCTCCGCTGGTGAGGAAGGCTCCCAGGATTCTCCCCTGCACTGCACTACAGAAACAGGGTAACAAAGAGAAGGGGGGCATAATTTGGCGATATTGATATATTAAAAGCGCCTATATCAAAAACAACACCTTCTAGGGTTGTTTATATACATTTATAGCGCTTTTGGTGTGTGCTGGCAAACTCTCCCTCTGTCTCCCCAAAGGGCTAAGAGGGTCCTGTCTTCGATTAGAGCATTCCCTGTGTGGCTGCTGTGTGTCGGTACGTGTGTGTCGACATGTATGAGGACGATGTTGGTGTGGAGGCAGAGCTATTGCCGGTAATGGTGATGTCACCCCCTAGGGAGTCGACACCGGAATGGATGGCTTTAGTTGTGGAATTACGTGATAATGTTAGCACATTACAAAAGTCAGTTGACGAAATGAGACGGCCGGAAAACCAGTTAGTACCGGCTCAGGCGTCTCAGACACCGTCAGGGGCTGTAAAACGTCCCTTACCTCAGTCAGTCGACACGGGTACCGACACAGATGAATCTAGTGTCGACGGTGAAGAAACAAACGTATTTTCCAATAGGGCCACACGTTATATGATCACGGCAATGAAGGAGGCTTTGCAGATCTCTGATACTGCTGGTACCTCAAAAAGGGGTATTATGTGGGGGGTGAAAAAACTACCTGTAGCTTTTCCAGAATCAGAGGAATTGAATGACGTGTGTGATGAAGCGTGGGTTAACCCAGATAGAAAACTGCTAATTTCCAAGAAGTTATTGGCATTATACCCTTTCCCACCAGAGGTTAGGGCGCGCTGGGAAACACCCCCTAGGGTGGATAAGGCGCTCACACGTTTATCAAAGCAAGTGGCGTTGCCGTCTCCTGATACGGCCGCCCTCAAGGATCCAGCAGATAGGAGGCTGGAAACTACACTGAAGAGTATATACACACATACTGGTGTTATACTGCGACCGGCAATAGCCTCAGCCTGGATGTGCAGTGCTGGGGTAGTGTGGTTGGATTCCCTGACTGAAAATATTGATACCCTGGATAGGGACAGTATTTTATTGACTCTAGAGCAATTAAAGGATGCGTTTCTTTATATGCGAGATGCTCAGAGGGATATTTGTACTCTAGCATCAAGGGTAAGCGCGATGTCCATATCTGCCAGAAGAAGTTTATGGACGCGACAGTGGTCAGGTGATGCGGATTCCAAAAGGCATATGGAAGTATTGCCATATAAAGGAGAGGAATTATTTGGGGTCGGTCTTTCGGACCTGGTGGCCACGGCAACTGCCGGCAAATCCACTTTTTTACCTCAGACCCCCTCCCAACAGAAAAAGACACCGTCTTTTCAGCCGCAGTCCTTTCGCTCCTATAAAAACAAGCGACCAAAAGGACAGTCTTATCTGCCGCGAAGCAGAGGAAAGGGTAAGAGAGGGCAGCAAGCAGCCCCTGCCCAGGACCAGAAGCCCGCCCCGGGTTCTACAAAGCCATCAGCATGACGCTGGGGCTTTACAAGCGGACTCAGGAGCGGTGGGGGGTCGACTCAAGATTTTCAGCAATCAGTGGGCTCGCTCACAAGTGGACCCGTGGATCCTGCAGATAATATCTCAGGGTTACATGTTGGAGTTCGAAAGGTCTCCCCCTCGCCGGTTCCTAAAGTCTGCTTTACCAACGTCTCCCTCAGAAAGGACGTCGGTATTGGAAGCCATTCACAAGCTGTATTCTCAGCAGGTGATAGTCAAGGTACCCCTCCTACAACAGGGAAAGGGGTATTATTCCACACTATTTGTGGTACCGAAGCCAGACGGTTCGGTAAGACCTATTCTAAACCTGAAATCCTTGAACCTGTACATACAAAAATTCAAGTTCAAGATGGAGTCACTCAGAGCAGTGATAGCGAATCTGGAGGAAGGGGACTTCATGGTGTCCCTGGACATAAAAGATGCTTATCTGCATGTCCCAATTTACCCCTCACACCAAGGGTATCTCAGGTTCGTGATACAAGACTGTCATTATCAGTTTCAAACGCTGCCGTTTGGTTTGTCCACGGCTCCTCGGGTCTTTACCAAGGTAATGACCGAAATGATGGTTCTTCTACGAAGAAAAGGCGTATTAATTATCCCTTACTTGGACGATCTCCTGATAAGGGCAAAGTCCAGAGAACAGCTGGAAGTCGGTGTAGCACTAACCCAGGTAGTGCTTCAGCAACACGGGTGGATTCTGAATCTTCCAAAATCTCAATTGACCCCGACAACACGTCTGCTGTTCCTGGGAATGATTCTGGACACGGTTCAGAAAAAGGTGTTTCTCCCGGAGGAGAAAGCAAGGGAGTTATCCGAACTTGTCAGGAACCTCCTAAAACCAGGAACTGTGTCAGTACATCAATGCACAAGAGTCCTGGGAAAGATGGTGGCTTCTTACGAAGCAATTCCATTTGGCAGATTCCATGCACGAACATTTCAGTGGGATCTGCTGGACAAATGGTCCGGATCGCATCTGCACATGCATCAGCGGATAACACTGTCACCAAGAACAAGGTTGTCTCTCCTGTGGTGGTTGCAGAGTGCCCATCTGTTAGAGGGCCGCAGATTCGGCATACAGTACTGGGTCCTGGTGACTACGGATGCCAGCCTACGAGGCTGGGGAGCAGTCACACAGGGAAGGAACTTCCAGGGCGTGTGGTCAAACCTGGAGACGTCCCTTCACATAAATATACTGGAGCTAAGTGCTATCTACAATGCTCTAAGCCTGGCAAAACCGCTGCTTCAGGGTCAGCCGGTGTTGATCCAGTCGGACAACATCACGGCAGTCGCCCACGTAAATCGACAAGGCGGCACGAGAAGCAGAAGAGCAATGACAGAAGCGGCAAGGATTCTGCGCTGGGCGGAAAATCATGTCATAGCACTGTCAGCAGTGTTCATCCCGGGAGTGGACAACTGGGAAGCAGATTTCCTCAGCAGACACGACCTTCACCCGGGAGAGTGGGGACTCCATCCAGAAGTCTTCCACATGATTGTGAACCGTTGGGAAAAACCAAAGGTGAACATGATGGCGTCTCGCCTCAACAAAAAATTGGACAGATATTGCGCCAGGTCAAGAGACCCTCAGGCAATAGCTGTGGACGCTCTGGTAACACCGTGGGTGTACCAGTCAGTGTATGTGTTCCCTCCTCTGCCTCTCATACCAAAGGTACTGAGAATTATACGGAAAAGGGGAGTAAGAACAATACTAGTGGCTCCGGACTGGCCAAGAAGAACTTGGTATCCGGAACTTCAAGAGATGCTCACGGAGGATCCGTGGCCTCTACCTCTAAGAAGGGATCTGCTTCAGCAGGGACCTTGTATGTTCCAAGACTTACCGCGTCTGCGTTTGACGGCATGGCGGTTGAACGCCGGATTCTAAAAGAAAAGGGCATTCCAGAGGAAGTTATTCCTACCTTGATGAAGGCTAGGAAGGAAGTGACTGTACAACATTATCACCGCATTTGGCGAAAATATGTTGCGTGGTGTGAGGCCAAAAAGGCCCCAACGGAAGAATTTCAATTGGGTCGATTCTTACATTTCCTGCAAGCAGGATTGTCTATGGGCCTAAAATTAGGGTCCATTAAAGTTCAAATTTCGGCCTTATCAATCTTCTTCCAGAAGGAATTGGCGTCAGTTCCTGAAGTACAAACTTTTGTCAAAGGTGTACTACATATACAACCCCCAATGGTGCCTCCAGTGGCACCGTGGGATTTGAACGTAGTTTTGAATTTTCTCAAATCTCATTGGTTTGAGCCTCTAAAATCGGTAGATTTAAAATACCTTACATGGAAGGTAACCATGTTATTGGCCCTGGCTTCAGCCAGGAGAGTTTCGGAGTTGGCGGCTTTATCGTACAAAAGCCCATATCTGATTTTCCATTCGGACAGGGCAGAACTGCGGACACGTCCTCATTTTCTCCCTAAGGTGGTTTCGGCTTTTCACTTGAACCAGCCTATTGTGGTGCCTGCGGCTACTAGCGACTTGGGGGACTCCAAGTTACTGGACGTTGTCAGAGCATTAAAAATATATATTTCAAGGACAGCTGAAGTCAGAAAATCTGACTCGTTGTTTATATTGTATGCACCCAACAAGATGGGTGCTCCTGCGTCTAAACAGACGATTGCACGTTGGATCTGTAGCACAATCCAATTTGCACATTCTGTGGCAGGCCTGCCACAGCCTAAATCTGTAAAGGCCCACTCCACAAGGAAAGTGGGCTCATCTTGGGCGGCTGCCCGAGGGGTCTCGGCATTACAACTTTGCCGAGCAGCTACGTGGTCAGGGGAGAACACGTTTGTAAAATTTTACAAATTTGATACTCTGGCTAAGGAGGACCTGGAGTTCTCTCATTCGGTGCTGCAGAGTCATCCGCACTCTCCCGCCCGTTTGGGAGCTTTGGTATAATCCCCATGGTCCTGACGGAGTCCCAGCATCCACTAGGACGTTAGAGAAAATAAGAATTTACTTACCGATAATTCTATTTCTCATAGTCCGTAGTGGATGCTGGGCGCCCATCCCAAGTGCGGATTGTCTGCAATGTTTGTACATAGTTATTGTTACAAAAATCGGGTTATTACTATTGTTGTGAGCCATCTTTTCAGAGGCTACTTCATTTGTTGTTATCATACTGTTAACTGGGTTCAGATCACAAGTTGTACGGTGTGATTGGTGTGGCTGGTATGAGTCTTACCCGGGATTCAAGATCCTTCCTTATTGTGTACGCTCGTCCGGGCACAGTACCTAACTGAGGCTTGGAGGAGGGTCATAGGGGGAGGAGCCAGTACGCACCATGTGATCCTAAAAGCTTTATTTAGATGTGCCCTGTCTCCTGCGGAGCCCGCTATTCCCCATGGTCCTGACGGAGTCCCAGCATCCACTACGGACTATGAGAAATAGAATTATCGGTAAGTAAATTCTTATTATCTTTGATGATCAAGGCAAAGTTTCATAAGCAGTTGGTGTTCGACGCTCGACATCAGGGTCTGTCCTACTGGGACTTGGTTGGAAAGTAATCGCCTAGCATGATAAGGGTTGAAAATATACTTTACTAAGAAGGGAAGGAGCTGTGACCAGTGTTGTGTGGGTGTGGCCAGTGCTGTGTGGGTGTGGCCAGTGCTGTGTGGGTGTGGCCAGTGCCATATGGGCATGTACACCCACTACACTATCTGTCTCACTGGCTCTCTGAATACGTAAAAGTAGAAAAATTGCACCATTTCTTCAGGAAAATAAAATACAATATTAATATTTGTGGTTTATATGCATCCGTGAAGCCAACTGAAATTGTTTCCTTGCAGTGCTGTCACTGGGAAGGGTGGTTCTCATGACCTTTGCACTTTTAAACCTCTAAATCCACTTTACTGGACTATTACTTGATAGAGCATTTTTGAACTCTTATGGACTATTACTCTAATTTCTGTGAGACTAGAGAATGGCTGCTACAAAGTACTGTCCTCAATTACTGTCCACACCCGTTATACATGTTGAAGATAGTATTAGTTAACGCTTCCTGTGCAGTTCCCTCCACCAGCCTTCGGCGTTCACAGCCAAAATAGAGGGTTTGAACCATGCCATAGGTAACAAGGAAAGAATACCCCCCCCCCCCCCCCCCCCATTCCTACTCCGCAGTTTATTTCATTATGAATTTCTTGTGTTCTCTGCACAAACGGGATCGATAAACAGTCTGTCCTTCACCCTGCACAGCCGAGAAGAACCCAAGCCCCAGTCTGCTGCACCTTTGCGGGACTCTGGCTCAGCTTGCCTGTGTGGAGCCTACGCAGTTACAGTCCTGGCTGGTCCGTATGACGACTCCCCCTCCCAAGGACTCTGACCAGACGGAGATAGTCCAGGAAAATCGTCAGTTACTCCAGCTGCTCACTGCTTACATTGTGAGAGAGAACAGGTAAGAAGGTCCAGATCCCCCCAGTGTGTCCCACCACCGTTATACCCGAGTCCTCTGCTGATATTTGTGGTGTTTGTGTCCTGCAGCCAAGTCGGCGAAGGTGTGTGCACAGTCCTACTCAGCACTCTCATCCCTATGGCCACAGAGCTGCTAAACAACGGTGATGGGACTGGTTTTCCGGAGCTGATGGTTGTGATGGCCACTCTGGCCGGTGCAGGACAAGGTGCTGGACACCTTCAGCTGCACCATGCAGCCATGGACTGGCTGGCAAGATGGTGAGTGCCTTGGCGGTGGTTTGTGGTATCAGAGTTCTCTTGAAATGCATCCCGAGAGTCCTGATTGATCTTTCTCTCGCAGTAAGAAGTATCTCTCCCAGAAGAACGTGGTGGAAAAGTTGAGCAACAATGTGATGCAGGGGAAGGTGAGGACAACCAGAATGACGTCTAGTGGTGAGCATAGGTACGGTCAGTGACTGGTGGTAACTGTGCTGTGTCTCTTTAGCATGTGACCATCCTGGAGTGTACGTGTCATATCGTGTCGTACTTGGCTGACGTTACCAGTGCGCTGAGTCACAACTCGGGACAAGGCCACTGTCACCTCCCTGTGGACGGAGAGGAGCGGGCGATAGAGGTGGATTCAGACTGGGTAGAAGAGCTGGCTGTTGAAGAGGACGATTCTCAGGCTGAAGATTCTGTAAGTCCGCCGGTTTCGTCTCGAGTTGAGTCTGTGGACCCAAATTCTAGTAAGAACGGTCTGTGAAAGATGTTAGGAAAGGATGCAGCGGATGAAATAGGACAGTGGGAAAGGGTTGAAACTGTAATGTAATTTGGACCTCCCTGTGAAAAATCCAGGGGAAAATCCAGTAATGCCTTTGTAAGGGGGGCGCAGGGGAGAGGGATATATAACCGTTCATACCTTGTGGCAATTGACTAAGCTGAAGGCTGACGGCGAGAAGTTGAGAGAGGTCACCTGGGTAAGTACATGGGGGGGGTGTGGGAGCGCCAGGCAAACGGAGCATCAAATTATTCAGCTTTCATCGGTAGCAGAGTTCAAATCGCAGATAAAGCAAAACTAGTCCTTTCTGAGCACGATTATAGTCCTAGAGTCGGAGGTGGGGTGGTCCTGTATTAAAGTGCTTCTTTTTTCTGCAGTGTCACACGGAAGAGTGACATCCATAAACCTGACACAAAATATTAAAGATATAAAAAATAAACGTAAATGATCCTCATTGTACCTAAAGCGCACACTCCCAGACTATGGTGGCCAATCCCGGGATTTAGGGCCAAAAATGGCCGGGATTCAGTCCTGGGATTGAAAGGTCCAATCTCGGGGATTGAGGGATCAGCATTGAGCGTCCACGCTCAGACACTGCCCGGCTTCCTCCTTCCGGCTCCCCCGGCGCAGCGTGAGGTCACGCTGCGCCGTCAGCCATCCGCTGGGGGAGAGCTGGAAGAGATCTCCCTCCGCCCGCCCTCGGTATACGGTTAGTAATGTGTGTGTGTGGCGGGCGGGGTGAGGTGGCAGCCCCACAGTTAATAGGGAATCCCGGGATTGGCCAATTTTCAATCCCGATACCCATGATAGAAAAAACGGCCCGGGATTTGCTTCCCTATCTTGGATACCCCTTTCCCCCTGATCTTTCACCATTGTAGTATGCTCACTTTAGGACTCCATTCTTCTTCATTTTCTCTTAGAGGCAGATTCAGTTACCTGCGGCGATTTACGCCAGGAGCTGTTCAATTATTTGGCAGTTTCCCAGCATGGTAAACCCACGGGTACCGTGCGCTATCGCATCGTTTTTGTGTTACGTCCCAGAACCTATGGGTTGCCCTGCATGTTAAGCCCCAGAGGGTGCATTTAAGGCAGTTTTTTTTTTTTTCTTGCTGCTTCAGAGGCTGAAAACTGAAAAATCCACTGTAAGCGCACGGGGTAGCGACCCTCAACGGAATAGCTCACTTCCCCGTATCACACAACTTTTAGTTCATGTGGAGTAAGATACATATGTTCTGCCAGTATAAGCGATAATGAATGTGAAGATTTATAAGGACACCAGGGTTTAGAAAATTCCCTGTCGTCTCCTGTATCTTATATATATATTATATGGTAAGATTTACATTCCCTATTACTCAGTGTGGTGGTAATGCTGTGCACAGAATCTCACAATGGGGATGGAGTAACTTTTAATTTAATATTGGTTTTGGAATGTTCTCACAAGTGTCCCGGATCTGACCGTATTTCCTCTTGTGCTTAGGATGAAGATTCTCTGTGTAACAAGCTATGTACGTTCACCATCACTCAGAAAGAGTTCATGAATCAGCACTGGTGAGTCTGTCCTGTTACCCCTGTACTAGGTGCCTGGTATATAATATGAGCTCATCTGACATACAGTAGCTGTATGACCCCTTTATCCTTCCTGTACGATGTACATATGGGGTGGGATAGGCTCAGTAACTCGTGATGGGAAAACTGCCTCACTAAAGAGGTGTCCTGCACCAAGAGCAAGAAACGGAAACAATATCATTGTAAGCAACTCCCAATACTAGCCTGCAATAGGGGAAAAGGTTTTACAATCCAATGTATATCGGGGTGCTACCAGCTGACTCTGTTAGATATACAAACATCTCCCTTGTCCAGAGAAACTAAATGTTATTAGATATGCCTTAAGATTAAGGTGTCAGAACCTGTGTATTATATGTTATATAAATAGAAGAAAGTTCAGTATACCCTTAATAGGGCCAAAAAGTGAGTGTAAGAAAGAATAATAATAAAAAAAAAAAAAAAAATTCTTCAGAGAAGTCCCAAGAGTGAACCAGCTCCCTTGGGCACTAAACTAAGACTGGCTTGGAGGGGGGACATAGTATGGGAGGAGCTAGTCACATGGTTATAAATTTAAAGTGCCAGCTCCCAGTTACTGCCTACTATATCCCCATTGTATCTGCACTCCAGTGGCCCCTAGTGGATGAAGGAGAAAGTGTAATATACAGAGAAGAAAAACTGACATAGTGTATAATTAAAAGTATACTGTGCACTGGCTGAAAGCCTAATATATTCATATGATTCTGTGTGTGTGAGCTTTATTTCTATCAAATAGCAGTATCAGTATTGTACACAATGTAACAATTCCTCCAAGCTCTGCTAAAGTAACACATTGTAGCTAGTAACCATTACCCTGCTGTATCGGAGGTTCTATGTACTATGAGTCACACATTGTAGCTAGTAACCATTACCCTGCTGTATCGGAGGTACTATGTACTATGAGTCACACATTGTAGCTAGTAACCATTACCCCGCTGTATCAGAGGTTCTATGTACTATGAATCACACATTGTAGCTAGTAACCATTACCCTGCTGTATCAGCGGTTCTATGTACTGAGTCACACATTGTAGCTAGTAACCATTACCCTGCTGTATCAGCGGTTCTACGTACTATAAGTCACACATTGTAGCTAGTAACCATTACCCCGCTGTATCAGCGGTTCTACGTACTATGAGTCACACATTGTAGCTAGTAATCATTACCCCGCTGTATCAGCGGTTCCTTGTACTGAGTCACACATTGTAGCTAGTAACCATTACCCCGCTGTATCAGAGGTTCTATGTACTATGAGTCACACATTGTAGCTAGTAACCATTACCCCGCTGTATCAGCGGTTCTATGTACTATGAGTCACACATTGTAGCTAGTAACCATTACCCCGCTGTATCAGAGGTTCTATGTACTATGAGTCACACATTGTAGCTAGTAACCATTACCCCGCTGTATCAGCGGTTCTATGTACTATGAGTCACACATTGTAGCTAGTAACCATTACCCCGCTGTATCAGCGGTTCTATGTACTATGAGTCACACATTGTAGCCAGTAACCATTACCCCGCTGTATCAGAGGTTCTATGTACTATGAGTCACACATTGTAGCTAGTAACCATTACCCCGCTGTATCAGCGGTTCTATGTACTATGAGTCACTGGTTTCTAGATGTATTTTGAAGTACTATTGATGAACGGTTATTGCACAGTGGGGGTTATCCAGTTAGCCCCGATGGCCGTTTCGGGCAATCAAAACTGCTGGATATCGCAATTAATAACCGATGGTCATTATCGCGGTGTCCAATTATAGGCTGTCTTGATCTGCCGAAATTGGACACCATGATTGCGCAAAAACACATAGCATCGGGAATTTAGCCCCAATTCCATGTGTTATCCCGGCTTCGGTCTGAGGCACCTGAAGCATAATTCTCAATAAGTGCGTGTAGCACGACACATTGGGGCTAATTGGATAGCACGCAGCGATACTACCCCCCATAGTTTAGATATGGGGTCTTAGTAAGCGGGTACTAATTGCCCAAGACTGGTGGAGTGGCGCGCCGGGGGCCCAGATCGCTCTCTTCCCAACAGCGATTTGAATAAGGGAGTGTGGCCACGCATCCCACAATTAGGCCACACCCCTGTACCTGAGTTTGCCACGGCTCTCCGCGGCACTAAGTGCACCCGGGATCAGTAGGATTTACCGGCGCCAGGGATATCGGCTGCAGTATACCGACAACATTATCCTGCCCGCCAGGAGGGGCTAGCGCAAAAAGTCCTCTTGCGTGCTTGCCGCGCTGCGGGCTCGGTGGCTTGCTGCAGGTTCTGTTCCCACTCTGTGGGTCGCCGGGATTGCGGCTGTTGGCACTGTCAACAGTCGGAATACCGGCGTCAGTATCTTGGCCGCCAGGATCCAGACAGCCGGCAAATTAACTGCATACCGTGCACCCTTTGTGGACGGACTCCTTTGTCCTCTTTATGTTTGTATAACTCGTGCCGGTAGACGTCGCTGCGACATCCTGCTGCTCACATTATAATCTATTACCGTAACCAATCTTCGCTAATTATCCTGCGCACCTCTATAATTGCGCAGGGAATTTGATTGCCCCTCCAGTGTGTGGTTCAGTGCGCTGTACACGCTGGAAAGTACGCAGCACCAGGTGGGTGATTGGTTTCATGTGCTAACCGCGTTCTGACGCTCTTCTTGCCACTCACAGGTATCACTGCCACACCTGTAAGATGGTGGACGGTGTGGGTGTGTGCACTGTGTGCGCCAAAGTCTGCCACAAAGACCATGAGATTTCCTATGCAAAGTATGGCTCGTTCTTCTGCGACTGCGGAGCCAAAGAGGACGGCAGCTGCATGGTGAGTCTGTCCGGGGTGGTGGTGGTGTACAGCAGGAAGTTACGGTTAGCTATCACCGGAACATGAACTATATTGTTGCCTTAGGCTCTGGTGAAGAGAACCCCCAGCAGCGGAATAGGATCTACCATGAAGGAATCTGCCTTCCAGAGCGAGCCTCGCCTCCCTGAAAGCGCCATCCGACTCCCTGGCTCCGCTCTTACCGACAAGGGGAAGGTGACAATTGGTGACGGCAAGGGCGACGACGAGAAGCCAAAACGGAGCAGCTTGTGCCGCAACGTTGAGGGCTGCAGGGAAGAGCTGATGTGCCAAGTGAGTGTAGATAGGATTATGTACGTGTCTGGTCCGGTTTGGCGAGCAGCAGACTGGCGCAGTTGGTCAGCAGGAGCGTAGAGGCTGACGTCCATATTTTAAACTTTAAAGTCCTTTATTTACAACCGTAGTATGATCGTTAAGACTCTGTCTTCACCAGGTAAACACCTCGTTTGCACCCCTGATTCTGGACATGCTAAACTTCATGATGGAGGCCATACGGAACAACTTCCAGCAGGCCTCTGCCGTGGGCAGCAGCAGCCGGGCTCAGCAGGCTCTAGACCAGCTGCACTCTCTGGAAAAGAGCGTGGAGATGACCGACCAGCTGATGGTAATGGCGGGAGTTGTTGAGATTGTGTGGTCACGTGCTACGGGAAAGGTCATAGGTAACGATGCGTCTGTCCTCCAGGTTCCTACTCTGGGCTCTCAGGAAGGAGCCTTTGAGAATGTAAGAATGAATTACAGCGGAGATCAGGGGCAAACCATCCGCCAGCTGATCAGCGCCCACGTGTTGCGCAGGGTTGCGATGTGCGTCTTGTCTTCGCCTCACGGCCGAAGGCAACATCTTGCGGTCAGCCATGAGAAGGGAAAGGTGAGCGGATGTCTTCATTTCATGTAGGAGGAGATATTAGGTCGCGCGCCAGGCACAGGCCGGAGACTAAAAGGTTTTTGTGGGAGGAATCTTGTTTTGTGAGGCAGTAAATTGGGCATCTGTGGCATAGTAAATTAGGGGGTTAAGTGTGGAATCTGTAGTATATTTATAGTGAGACATGCTTTATTTAAAATGCTATTTGATTTGTTGAACTCTTTAAATGATGGGAGGGGACAGAGAGGGAGGGGGGTGGGCGTCAAGCTAAAATCCCGTTCTCTAATCTCTCGGCCCCAGTGGTGTCCGTTATATAAATTCCTTCCTGATTTGTCTCAGAGATGTGTTACTGTTTGTTGCCACAGATCACAGTGTTACAGCTCTCTGCCTTACTGAAACAAGCGGATTCTAGCAAAAGGAAACTCACCTTGACCCGCTTGGCGTCTGCCCCGGTCCCCTTCACCGTTCTCAGTCTGACCGGTAACCCCTGCAAGGAGGATTATCTGGCTGTATGTGGACTCAAGGTAAGTGTGCATGGTCTGCTTACATCACTGCAGCCACACAGTCCTGAGTGATTATCTACCATCTACTTCGTCTCTCTCTCTCTCTCTCTCTCTCTCTCTCTCTCTCTCTCTCCAGGACTGCCACGTCCTCACGTTCAGCAGCTCGGGCTCTGTGTCAGATCACTTAGTGCTGCACCCTCAGCTGGCAACCGGCAACTTCATCATCAAAGCCGTGTGGCTGCCAGGCTCCCAGACGGAGCTGGCCATTGTTACTGCAGATTTTGTGAAGGTGGGCAGAAAATGATGCAACCTGTATATCGTTCTCCTTGAGATGCCTGGGAAGATTACAGTGTATGTCATGCATATATATTATACCCTCTTTCAGGTTTATGATCTGTCGTCGGACGCGCTGAGCCCGACTTTTTATTTCCTGCTGCCCAGCTCTAAGATCCGAGATGTCACCTTCCTGTTCAATGAAGAGGGGAAAAATATTATCGTCATCATGTCTTCTGCGGGATACGTGTACACTCAGCTAATGGAGGAGTCCAGTAGCGCCAAACACGGGCCCTTTTATGTCACCAACGTCCTGGAAGTCAACGATGAAGACTTAAAGGTTTGTTGCTAATTTTATTGCTTGTTTCATCTGTTGGCGAAACGCGTCTGCTCCCAGGGTATGTGTATAAAGACCCCGAATCATTGCAGCAGATGTAACTCCAGGAGGAAATGGCTTGTGCACCTTGCAAATGTTCCCTAGCATCAGAGGGGGGGAGGGGGGAATGACGACTGTGTTCAGTTAGTTCCATTTGGAGACTGAACCAGTTCTGTCTCCTCTGGCTCGCCTAACCCAGGATGTCAGCCGGCGAGCAGGGAGATGCCGTGCGCCCAGCTTAGATTTTCTTACCAGCGGGCACCCAGCTCCCTCTCCACAGCAAGAGCTCACTCCTGAGCTCCGGCTCCTGGCTTTTGCAGTGTGCGGTGTGCACTATGGGAGAGACGTCATGACGTCTCTCCCATAGTTCCGAGGAGTGGGCTGCAAGGAAGGACCACAGCGGTCGGACGCAGGAGCAGGGCTTAAGGTGAGTATATTGTCGGTTATCTACAAGGGGCAAAACCAAAGGGCATAACTACATGGGGCACTACTAATGAGCACATTGCATAGGGGGCACATCATAAGGGGTATCACTTCTGGGGTAATAAGGGGCACCTGGCTCTACATAAGAGGCAGTACCACTGTGGGCACTACCACTACAGTGGGAATTGCATAAGGGGCACTATTTCTGTGGGCATTAAGTGTATTTGGGGTGCTACTACTGTGGGCATTGTATAAGGGGCACTACTGCTGTGGGCATTATGTGTATTTGGGGTGCTACTACTGTAGGCATTGTATAAGGGGCACTACTGCTGTGGGCATTATGTGTATTAGGGGTGCTACTACTGTGGGCTTTGTGTATAATGGGCACTAATGTGTGTCATCACATGAATAAGGGACACTACTATGTGGTGTAATGTGAATAAGATTGTGCTACTGTGAGGCGTAATTTGAATTGGGGACACTAAGAGACCGCGCCCCTTTTTGTGGCGCGTGCGGCGGGGTGGGATGAGTTTCAGCACCTCTCTAGGACCACTTTAAGCACTGCCTAGCGTGTAGATTTATATACTGTATTGTTAATCATTAGGAAGGGGTAACTTCCAGTAACTATACTGTGTGTGACAAGCTGGGATTGTTATATTGTTTCTCAGTGACTATATCGACCATACCTGGTATATCTGTCTAATGCCTCTGCTCTGTACCCATACAGGATAGTAACGGGCAGGTCGCTGGTGGGGGAGTATCCGTCTATTACTCCCATGTACTCCAGATGCTCTTTTTCAGTTACTGCCAGGGCAAATCCTTTGCCGCCACCATAAACCGGTCTTCTCTGGAGATAATACTGCTTTTCCCGATTAACATGAAAAGGTGAGGCTGCTCTCTGTCATGGACCCACTCAGAATCTGTAACTAGAATACGAACCAGGCCGACGGTGACTGCCGTCCGGTCGCCGAGCGTTCGTTTTCAGTGTGAATGTTTTAATTGCTTACTGCCGTTTTCTTTCTAACTCAGTTCAAACGGGGGAAGCAAAACCTCGCCTGCGCTCTGCCAGTGGTCCGAAGTCATGAACCACCCCGGGTTAGTGTGCTGCGTTCAGCAAACCACAGGGGTCCCTCTAGTGGTCATGGTCAAACCAGACAGCTTTCTCATTCAGGAGATCAAGACCTTGCCAGCTAAAGCCAAAGTGAGTGGAGACGAAGCCATAGTAGTGGGCGGTGAGTGATCTGGCTGCGGTTACACCCACAACTCCTCGTTTTCCTTTATGCGCAGATTCAGGATATGGTGGCCATACGACACACGGCCAGCAACGACCAGCAGAGGACGACCATGATTCTCTTGTGTGAAGACGGCAGCCTGCGTATCTATATGGCGAACGTGGAGAACACCTCGTACTGGCTTCAGCCCTCCCTGCAGCCCAGCAGCAGCATCAGTATCATGAAACCCGTGCGCAAGCGTAAACCGGCTGCCGTCAGTAAGGAAGCGCCCTCATCCCTGTAAGATCAGTATCTGCGCGTGTAGCTCCTATGTAAGTCACTGATGACCTGCTCTCTTACAGTGACGCGTGCCTCCAGCCAGCTGACCTTCCCCATTGATTTCTTTGAGCACAACCAGCAGCTAACAGACGTGGAGTTTGGAGGGAACGATCTCCTCCAGTTGTACAATGCGCAACAGATAAAACACCGCCTCAATTCCACCGGGATGTATGTGGCCAACACAAAGGTACAGGCGGTAATCCGTAGCAAGGCGATGCTCGCTCGCCTGCCAGCCCTGTGCTTAATTACTCCTCCTCCTTTCCCCATTCAGCCTGGAGGCTTCACTGTAGAGGTTTCCAATAACAACAGCACAATGGTGATGACTGGTATGCGCCTCCAGATCGGCACACAGGCCATCGAGAGAGCCCCTTCCTATATTGAGATGTTTGGACGGACGATGCAGCTTAATCTGAGCCGGGCGAGATGGTTCGACTTTCCTTTCACGCGGGAGGAAGCGTTACAGGCTGACAAAAAGCTGACCATATTCAGTGAGTCGCATGCTGTCCCTCCTCCACTTTCTCTGTAACTAGTGACGGGCTGTCCTGCGGAGACTCTGGGGTAGATGTACGGAAGCGGTGGTGAAAGTGAAGAAGTGTGCGGTGGCAACCAATCAGCTGTTACATATAATGTTATAGAATACACTTGATAATGAGAGCTATGGTCAAACTTACCTTTGTTAACTCTTTTCTTCAAGGTCCATAGGGTCCACAGGGAATACCATAGGCTTTTATTTTATGGGTTCCTGAGCTGGGGGGAGGAGCCACAGGCAGAAGGATGTTCTCCCCTATGCCAGCGTTACCCACCAGGTACCCTGTCCTCTTTACTGTTCCTGCGCCAGTTAAATTACGCCCTGGTGGTCTAGTGGAGTCCCGGACGAACCAGGATCCAGATCAGCGTCTCCAGGGACCGGAGGCAAACTGCTTTAAACATGCGGGTCCCTCCAAGCGGAAACCCGCCTTACCAGCCCACGATGCCAGCGTGCAGTCCTGGGGTAGCGGTGCTAGCTGAGCTACCCTTGCCCCGCCGGAAGTACCTGTCAAGCAGGAGTTTTGGCGAAGGGAAGGTGGTGAAGTAGCAGCGCTAGCGTTCCATAGGGCAGCCTAGCGCTGCTGTGCTTTTAAAGAAAAAACAGAAAATAAATAAACCCATAAAATAGAAGCCCATGGTATTCCCTGTGGACCCCCTATGGAACCTAAAAAAGATAAATGGTTACTTCAAAGCTGATTGTTTGCCACGGCACACTTCTCCACTGGCCCACTTCTTCACTCTCATCACTGCTTCATACAGCTAGTTGTGGTGAGACCCTAAAGATGACCTTCTATGGAACGGTCTTTCTGTATGCTGAGACCCTGTAAAAGAGGTTTAGAGGTCCTCCCCCTAAAATTTATCATGGATTGTTACTTTTATTAAGAACAAGTATGCTGCTTCTGCCAACTCGCTTTCACCATCTATGACACCGGTGTTTTTGTTAACCTACCTGCTTACCTGTTTCAGTCGGAGCCTCGGTGGATCCAGCCGGTGTTACCATGATAGATGCTATTAAGATTTATGGAAAGACCAAGGAACAGTTTGGCTGGCCGGACGAGCCCCCAGAAGAGTTCCCCTCTGCATCCGTGAGCAGCGTCTGCCCCCCAAACTTGAACCAAGGCAATGGGTCAACGGATGGGGAGACTACAACGCAGCCCTCCACTAACGGCACGGTCATAGAAAGGTGAATATCTTGGTGTCTGCTTAGTCCGTTGCGGTAGTAGTTGTTAGCATTGGTTAAGGCAATATTATCTGTTTTGTCACACTTTTGGGGTTCACCCTCCATCTGAGCCCCATTAGCTCTCTTGGCTTCACATGTTCTTGTTTTTTATTTGTTTCATTTTTTTCTTTGCTCCCTAAAAGTTCTGACCCAGCACCCTTAACGATCTTGGACCGGTTAGTAAGTTTTACTTCCTCTGCACGAGTGAGTGTGAGCGCAATCTCCCTGCTGGTGTCCTACCTCTTGCGCTTGTTTGAGTTATTGGCCCTGAGTGCATGGCGGTGTCAGTCCTATACCGGTATAACCAGCCGATTAGATACCGGCTGTATGGTGAATAATCATTGGTGGGCAATGGGCATGAGAATTAACATTTCTTCTACATTAGGATAAGTTTTCCAGGTACCAGCATTAATTATAGGTTAAGGTTAATAATGCACTAAAACAGGTTTATTAAATCTCGCCTGTCACTGTAAAGAAAAACTATTACAGTCACGGAACACTACCAAAACGCGACAAGAATTTGGCACAGTCCTGGGGCTTTGAGTGGCTTGGCTTGCACTCAGGCACTGTTTTTTGCATTAACCTTTCACCTCTGTGATTTATGACTCCTCCCCACTTTCCCCTATACCTGGTACGTTGTAGCAGAATTAAGCAATACTCCCAGGTTTAAGGCTGTAAATGTGCGGTCGTGCTGCAGACCAAGCATCGCTGTGGTTTCATTATGCGGGTATTTTGGTCACGCTGTGTTGTTCCTGTCTAGGTTGGTGGGAAGTTCTTTGGAAGCTCTAGAAAGCTGTTTTGCCTTTGGAGCAGTTCCTGAGAAGGTAAGGGCTTGTGTATTACTTTCCGCTTACACTCAAGACTGCTCATACCCAAGCTAACACCCGACCTGGTTCTCTGACTCAGGAGAAGAACAAGTCTTCAGCCCTGGAGCTGGCTACAGTCCTGCTGTCCATGCCTACTCCGGCCAGTGTCCAACTGCAGACGAAGAGCCTCTTGGCTAGTCTGCACACTAGCCGCTCAGCATACCACAACCACAAGGTAAAGTGTGACCTTCTGTAGGACTGTAGTCTTCTCACGGCTGTAGCTGGATTTGTCAAAAAAAATTTTGTATCTGTAGGATCAAGCTTTGCTGAGCAACGCAGTCCAGTGCTTGAACGCCTGCAGCCGGGATGGGAAGGACTTAGATCCAGAAGTATTCCAGAGACTGGTAATTACTGCGCGTTCCATCGCCATCATGCGCCCAAATAACCTCGTCCACTACACAGATTCCAAGGTCCCTGCAGGAGAGACAGGTAAGTGCCTCTTTGTTTTACCAAAGTGTCTGATGTTTTGTAAGACTTTTTCGGTCACAATATTGTTCGTTTCATTCTTAGATAATAATGACGAAGGCAAAGAGGTTCTGGCGGGCAGCGAAGGAGAAAGTTACGGATTCATCACACAACTCGTCAACCAGTTCTGGAAAGTGCATGCATCTAAGCCCAAGAATGCCTTCCTGGCGCCTGCTTGTCTGCCCGGTACGTTATGATGTCACAACTTATCCAGTTTCAGACCAAATGAGACCTTTCCTGACCAAGGCATGCTAGAGAGATGTTCTGTGTTCTTCAACCTCTTCCCAGTGCTTTGAGCCAGAGATTTGGTTATCTCACACATGTCCAACCAAGAGCATAATATCAGACCTTGTTATCTACTCAAACTGCACCAACCACTTTTCCAGTGTCTCTTGTTAGCAAAGGCCGAGAATAACTTGGGTCAGAGGGTTTGCAGCCTCAACCATAGATTTCATGGTCTCCGGTTTCCTCTCTGTACCATCTCCAAAGGCCCCAACATTCAGGATTTGGATAGTGGTGGTCTTGAACAAGCCTCCTATAGGGGCATCCGCTTTGGGTGGGTATTCTCATTAATTCCTAACCTCACTAGCGACCGGAGCTGCAGCTCAGTTTGATACCTGGAACCTCTATTTGGGTTTAGCCGATGCTTTGCATAGTAAGTCTTCCAGCTGGTGGGAAGACCATCTGCTCTGTGGTTTTCCTTCTAATACGCGTATTCTTCAACCAAAGTACTACAGCTTCCTTCCTAGTACATTTTCATTCTCTTTATTGTGTCCGTTGTAGGGCTCACCCATGTGGAAGCCACCGTCAGTGCCTTGGTGGACATTATACACGGATATTGCACGTGCGAACTGGACTGTATAAACTTGGCCTCCAAGATCTACATGCAGATGTTACTGTGCCCGGTGAGTGACTGGAGGGGGGTGCGTAGAGGAAGGTTGGGTCACTGGGATGCCGGGCCCGTGGTGCCGAGTTATTGGGCTCTAACCTAATCCGGCTTGGTTTAAGTCTGGGAGCCGTCTCCTTCATTGTGGTAACCGAATAGGTATAGGGTTGTGAAACTAAAAGTCCCGGTATGCCTAAGGCTGCCAGCTCATGCCAAGCTACAGGTCACCCAAGCCCTGCACCAGTCCTCATTACCACCTTTTTATTTCCAGGATCCAGCAGTGAGTTTCTCCTGCAAACAGGGTTTGATCCGCGTCCTCCGTCCTCGGAACAAGCGACGTCACGTGACCCTTCCGTCCTCTCCACGTAGCAACACGCCCATGGGTAAACGCAACCTTATAACGCTTTATATGTCTTGCTGTGTGACCAAGTAGACTCCCTGCAAGGCTGCAGATTCCTCTGAGACACTTGACAATTATAACTATTGCTGTGTAATGTGACGCTATATTTAAGTGTTAAATAGTGTGTAACGGAGCGCTATTTCTCTGTGCATTGTTTTTAAAAGCAACAATATTGACATTGATCTTATTGTAGCATCAGTGGTTTTATTGTGCGTTCAGTGTTGTCCCTGACTGCGTTGTCGGGACAGCTGTGTCCTGGCTGAGACACCTGCAGCCCTCCCGCTGACCTGAATGCGCGGCCTATCTCCATAGACATCCGTACATCATCATTTCAATTCTCTCTAGGTTGGAGAGCTTGGTTTCCTTCAGGTGTGGCTGTAATTAGGATGCCTCCTCCATACACGGACCTCTTTAACCGTGAGCACTCGGGTTTCTGTTACCCTTGGCTAGGAATGCTCTCCTTTTTTATTGTGGTGGTCCTAGTGATGTGACATATGCAGGCAGCCTGTTGTTTAGTTTTGGGTGCTAAGAGGATGGGGGTGTGATGGTTTTTTTCTGGCCCAGGAGACAAGGACGATGACGACGACGATGAGGCTGAAGACAAAATGCAGACCTCTGGAATCCCGAATGGTGAACACGTGCGTCAGCAGAGCCAAGAGCAGAATGAGGTGGACCACGGGGACTTTGAGATGGTGGTGAGAATTGTGTGTACTGGCCGAGAATCACTTGTAATCCTTTCATGGCGGTACAGGCTTCGGGATGGGGGAAATAACCCTCCTTCTGCCCTCTTGTTTTATCAGTCTGAGTCTATGGTCCTTGAGAGTGCGGACAGTGTGAACAACGGTAACCCCTCGCCGCTGGAGGCTCTTCTTGCGGGATCGGAGGGCTTCCCGCCAATGCTGGACATTCCCCCCGATGCGGATGATGAGACCATGGTGGAGTTGGCAATTGCTCTTAGCTTGCAGCAGGACCAGCAGGGTAAGCTTTCTAGGTGATGGCTGCATGGAATGTACAGGTAGTTCTCCTGCTCAGCAGAGTACCCCAATTATTGTCTTTCTCATCAGGCAGTAGCAGTAGCGCCCTGGGACTCCAGAGTTTGGGGCTTTCGGGACAGGCACCAAGCTCATCTTCCTTAGATGCCGGGACGTTGTCCGACACCACTGCATCAGGTAACGGAAACCCACTCGACCTCTCAGGGTTGTTTCAGTGACTGCATTTATGAAATGCGTTCACTTTTGGGGCTGATGCGGCGTTAAACGTACTGCTGTTGGCAAAGCGTAGATTGCATGAATTCGCACCGCGCCTGCTCCAGAACTGGCTGCACACAAGTATGTACGGCGCAGAGTTGTACAAATTTCTGCTGCATCTACACTTAGGACTGGATTGCACCAGGGGCCTTCTTGTGTAGGCAAAGCTTAGTGAGGTCGTGGGGATGCAACTGCGGGCTATGGAGAACTGTATGTAAGAAAATATAAACCTGTCTGGCGGCATATTATGTTTCACTTAGTGTAGTGTAGATAAAAGTGCGTACTGATGAGTATTAGCAAACCAGGCCCCCCGTGAAACTGGGCGTTAGACGGCTTTGCGCTCGCCACATTCCTGTTACTGCTGTTTTGTGTCTTGTTGTGGGGGGGAAGGGGAGTTGTTGGTGTTTCCCTGGCTGTTTTAGTTAGAGGCTGTGTTTTTACCTGTAACAGCTCTCCTAATGCTTATAGCTCCAGCATCGGATGACGAAGGCAGCACGGCGGCGACCGACGGTTCCACGCTGCGCACTTCCCCAGCCGATCACGGAGGCAGCGTGGGTTCGGAGAGTGGTGCGAGTGCCGTGGATTCGGTAGCTGGTGAGCATAGTGGTACGTCTGTCATGTTGAGAACCGGTATTGCCCGGACTGCATGCACTGCATGTATTAGAGAGTCGCTTGCTAACCACGTTCTGTTTTATCCATTGATCAGAAACATGGAGTAACTTCCTTTTATGTTTCAGTCTCAGGCCGAAGCAGTGCATATGGGGACACAGCGGTTGAGGGGCATCCTACTGGACCGGGAAGTATCAGTTCTAGCACTGGAGCAATCAGCACCACAACCGGTCAACATGAAGGTGAAGGGTCAGAAGGAGAAGGAGAGACGGAAGGCGACGCACACACCAGCAACAGGTCTGTACTTGGCTTCAAACAACCTCCATGGACATAACTTACGTGACACTCTATATACAGACACTAGAGGACATGATGATGTCTGTTTCCTACCTCTAGACTTCACACGGTGCAGTTGATGCTGCTGGAGCGCCTTCTTCAGTCTATGCACCACCTCCGGGGTGTGGGCGGGGTCCGTGCTATCCCCTACATGCAGGTAAAGGAAGGCAGTGGTAAACCGGTAGTCCCGCAGAACCTTTCCACTATCGCATAACAACTATTACTATTTGGGGTGATGTCTCTGCAGGTGGTCCTGATGCTGACCGCTGATCTAGATGGAGAAGATGAGAAGGATAAAGGTGCCTTAGATAACCTCCTCTCCCAGCTCATTGCAGAGCTAGGTTTAGATAAGAAGGTAACGCTGCTGTTTTGTTGAATAAGGTAGATAGTCTACATCTTGTGCTTGTATTTAAGCCGTTTTCTTCTATCTACCCTCTCTGGTCCAGGATGTCTCCAAGAAGAACGAGCGGACGCCTTTGAATGAAGTCCATCTTGTGGTTATGAGGCTCTTGAGTGTCTTCATGTCCAGGACGAAATCTGGTTCCAAATCGTCTATTTGTGAGGTGAGTTTGGTGTCACCGGGTGAATTGAGGTCTTTGTGAAACTTCTTATGATGTTTATGGACATCTGACTCTCTTTGATGGAGTTCTATGTCCTTTCCATCAGGCCTGCACGTAACCCTATTTAGAAGACATAAATGGTCTGGTCTTGATATTTCTCTATCATCCATGTGGGGGACGCTGAGCTTTATTGTTAATCTCTTATAATAATTGTAACTAAGGTATTAATTTTATATGTCCCTGTAGTCGTCCTCTCTGATCTCCAGCGCGACGGCGACTGCCTTGCTGAGCTCAGGGGCTGTGGATTATTGTCTCCATGTGCTCAAGTCTCTCCTGGACTATTGGAAGAGTCAGCAGAGCGACGAGGAGCCCGTGGCTACCAGCCAACTCCTGAAACCCCACACCACTTCATCCCCCCCTGATATGAGCCCATTCTTCCTCCGCCAGTATGTCAAGGTGAGCCTAGCCAAGTGTTTCAGGGTTCCCTGTTCATGTAAAGCCCCTTACGAAAGTTCTTTCCCGTGGAAATTACAGTCGGTGTTCTTTAAGTAAATCTGTGTGGGATAGGATTTCCCCGCTGCTTAGGTTTCTCATGTTCCTGATATAAGGTGAAATGCGTGGGATACATTTTGACATTTGGTCTGGTTGTCTCCCTGTTAGGGCCATGCCGCTGACGTTTTCCAGGCCTACACTCAGCTTCTCACAGAGATGGTCCTACGCCTGCCATATCAGATTAAGAAAATCGCTGATACAAACTCTCGAATCCCACCACCAGTCTTTGATCATTCCTGGTTCTACTTCCTGTCTGAGGTCTGCAGATGACACCATTCATTTAGGGGGAAAAAATAAATCTGTGGGTTTCCCCTTATTGTTTAGTTATGTCTGATGAACATTTTCCCTTTTGTTGTAGTACCTAATGATTCAGCAGACGCCGTTTGTTCGCCGCCAAGTGCGCAAACTCCTTCTGTTTATTTGTGGCTCAAAAGAGAAATACCGCCAGCTGCGAGACCTTCACACGCTCGATTCCCATGTCCGAGGTATCAAGAAGTTGCTTGAAGAGCATGGCATTTTCTTGCGTGCGAACGTAGTGACCGCTAGCTCCGGATCTGCGCTACAGTATGACACTCTGATCAATCTGGTAAGAGGCGATGAGGTCACAGGATGCAGCAGGCGTCTTACGCAGATCAGTGCGCAGTAGTAACGCAACGACTTGTGTTTCAGATGGAGCATCTCAAAGCCTGTGCTGAAATCGCATCCCAACGGACGGTCAACTGGCAGAAGTTCTGCATCAAAGATGACTGTAAGTAGTACAGGGTTTCGCTGGTGTTCTATTGGCTCATCAAACAAATGACCAATAATAGGGAATTCCCACCACTTTTCATAGATCAGCTCTGATATATTTCATAATCATATTTCTTCTTCTGGGTCCATAGGGGTCTACAGGGATTACGCTGGTGTGTAGGTGGTTGGAGACTGACTGGGCACCAAGCAGTAAAAGCTTTTGCTCCCAGGATGCACCGGTCCCTCCTCCCCTGCACCCCGTCCCCAGCTAGCCAGTTTTCATTTGGTGCTGGCAGGAGCTGGATGCACCTTTTAAACAGAAGATTTCTTTTATAATTTGTTTTTTTATTTAGCATGTTTCTGTTCGGAGCAAGCAGCGCTGGGCAGTCCTATAAGACACCTGCGCTGCTCCTCCTACATCCTCCCACCGGCGCCACACTGGTAAGTTGTCCAGTGTTTCGGCTGGCTTTTAAGTGTCCTGTTGCTGGGTTGAGTTACTCTCTTGTTAGACAGGTTAAAACATATTTGGGGGAAATGTAGCAGCCTGCGAGATCTTGTGCCCATTTTTTTACTTATTTTTTAAAGCCGTAATAGTTTAAAAGGCAAAAATAAAACTTGGTGTTTCCTTTTAAACTATTGCCACATAATAAAACGGGCAGACTCCCCGGGAAACTTGCCAATGCCGGCATCTCCCAGGATGTTTCTCTGTAGGTTTAGAAATGTGCTGAACACCTGGCGTACCATCAGGTCCGTGAGACTCCTAACGTAGATATCGTTCAAGAAATGTGCTGGCACCTACTGCATAGAGCTAGTGGGGCGGATGGGAGTCGGCCACAGTAGCGTCTGCATCTTTTGTCGATGCTGCGGACAATTTTCAGATGCGTTTTTAAGAAAGCGCGTTGCCTTCTCATTGTGCGCCATTGAAGATTGCACTGGCCCTTCAGGAGGCGCAGTTTCTCCATCGGAGTATGGCCTCCTGAGAGAGTGATTCAGTGTCTTAGGGCGCAGCTGCTTACAGCGACACGCCGACTTAGCCACCCAGGAACTAATATCCCCAGACTCGGCACCCCATTTTGTACTGCATCTCTGAATGCTGGAAGTTGTCCCGATATTTTAAGTCCGCATGCAGGGCCGTTTCTTGGGGCAGGCGAGCAGTGCAACCGCACTGGGCGCCCGCCGCTCACTAACTGTGGCTCCCTGCTTCCCCCTCCTATTTCTCCCCGAGTAACCCACTCGGGGGGCGGAGTTTCACGGAATGACGCAGTTGCGTCGTTACGTCACGACGCAGCCCCGTCACTCCGCAAACCCCCCCCCCCTCTGAGCGGAGTACAGAGGGGGATCCAAGTTAGGAAGAGGGAAAGGCCGGCGCGAGGAGCGACTGGTGAGGCGGGCCAAAGAGCGGTAATCGCCTCTATAAGTATTCTCTATCTCTCTCTCAATGTGTAAAATGGGGACACCTGCCGTAATGTGTGAAATGGGGACTCTTGCCTGCCGTAGTGTGGGGATTTAATGTATCAAGGGCATTGCGGTGTGTGGCATAATATGGTGCAGGGGGCATTACTGTGTGGGGCTTAATATGGTAGAAATTATTTTTCCTGTGGTGGTCGTGATCTGTTGGAGCAGGGTCAAAAACTGGATTGTGAGGTAGTCTTTTCAGACGAGGCCATGCCCATTTAAATGAGGCCACACCCATTTATATGAGGCCACGTCCCCTTGCCGGGCGAGCGCGCAAGTTTGTTTTAATCTAGGTGTGTGGGGGGGGCAATTTTTTTTATGTCATGGGGGGGGCGCATTTTTAAATCTCGCACTGGGAGCCAAATTGGCTAGAAACAGCCCTGTCCGCATGTGCTGTATCCAACCCAGAATCTGCCCCGGTGGGTGTAGGTTTGTATACTAAGCCGTTATGAGTTATACAGAACAGTCCATATTAAGATACTAATGAGTTGTATTGTTTTTCTGCAGCCGTGCTGTACTTCCTGCTTCAAGTCAGCTTTTTGGTGGATGAAGGCGTGTCTCCGGTTCTGCTGCAGCTGCTGTCCTGTGCTCTGTGTGGTAGCAAAGTTCTCTCCGCATCTTCATCCTCTGGTTCTGCCACCACTCATTCCTCTGGGTCCGGGCAGCCGGGAGCGCAGACCAAGTCATCCACCAAGAAGAGTAAGAAAGAAGAGAAGGACAAGGAGAAGGATGGTAAGTGGCTGCAGCTTCTACGGATGTCTACACCACTGATGCTGGAACTCCTCTCACGGAAAGCGATGTGATATCTTGCAGGTGAGGGATCGAACAGTCAGGAAGAACAGCTCTGCACAGCGCTCGTCAACCAGCTAAATAAATTCGCTGATAAAGAAACTTTGATCCAGTTCCTGCGCTGCTTCCTCCTGGAGTCTAATGCTTCGTCAGTCCGCTGGCAGGCTCACTGTCTAGCTCTGCACATCTACAGGTCAGCAGTTCCCTAACCGTCCCCCTATATAATGTAGCCTCTTTCCAAGCCAATTCAGCATTATCCGTTCATAAAACACTGGTAATTGTTCAAGATCTGCAAAGTAATCTGATGCAAATGGGGTTAGTGCCTAACCTTAACCCTCCCCCCTAGTGCCTAACCTTAACTCTCCCCCCTGGTGCCTAACCTTAACTCTCCCCCCTAGTGCCTAACCTTAACCCTCCCCCCTAGTGCCTAACCTTAACCCTCCCCCCTAGTGCCTAACCTTAACCCTACCCCCTAGGGCCCAGCCTTAACCCTCTCCCTAGGGCCCAGCCTTAACCCTCTCCCTAGGGCCCAGCCTTAACCCTCTCCCCTAGTGCCCAGCCTTAACCCTCTCCCCTAGTGCCCAGCCTTAACCCTCCCCCCTAGTGCCTAACCTTAACCCTCCCCCCTAGTGCCTAACCTTAACCCTCCCCCTAGTGCCCAGCCTTAACCCTCCCCCCTAGTGCCTAACCTTAACCCTCCCCCCTAGTGCCTAACCTTAACCCTCCCCCTAGGGCCCAGCCTTAACCCTCCCCCCCTAGGGCCCAGCCTTAACCCTCCCCCCCTAGGGCCCAGCCTTAACCCTCCCCCCCTAGGGCCCAGCCTTAACCCTCCCCCCTAGGGCCCAGCCTTAACCCTCCCCCCCTAGGGCCCAGCCTTAACCCTCCCCCCTAGGGCCCAGCCTTAACCCTCCCCCCTAGGGCCCAGCCTTAACCCTCCCCCCTAGGGCCCAGCCTTAACCCTCTCCCTAGTGCCCAGCCTTAACCCTCCCCCCTAGTGCCCAGCCTTAACCTTTTCTCCCTAGTGCCCAGTCTTAACCTTCTCCCTAGTGCCCAGTCTTAACCTTCTCCCTAGTGCCCAGCCTTAACCCTCCCCCCTAGGGCCCAGCCTTAACCTTCTCCCTAGTGCCCAGCCTTAACCTTCTCCCTAGTGCCCAGCCTTAACCCTCCCCCTAGTGCCCAGCCTTAACCTTCTCCCTAGTGCCCAGCCTTAACCCTCTCCCTAGTGCCCAGCCTTAACCCTCTCCCTAGTGCCCAGCCTTAACCCTCTCCCTAGGGCCCAGCCTTAACCCTCTCCCTAGGGCCCAGCCTTAACCCCCTCCCTAGGGCCCAGCCTTAACCCTCTCCCTAGGGCCCAGCCTTAACCCTCACGCAACCTAACCTCCCCTCCCATAGCTTAATCCTCCTCTGCTGGTCCATGCAGAATGTTGACACTTCCATGGTGAACATGACGCAGAGGCTTTGTTTTTTTAGGAGGGATATCTCCTTTCTGGCCCCCATTAGCGCCTTAGGGCTTGGGTTTAGTGTTATATATATTTCTATTTGCCTCAGGAACTCAAACAAGTCCCAGCAGGAGCTCCTCTTAGACCTGATGTGGTCCATTTGGCCAGAACTCCCGGCATACGGGCGCAAAGCTGCTCAGTTTGTGGACCTCCTTGGTTACTTCTCATTAAAGACCCCTCAGACGGAAAAGAAGGTAAGGATTCGGCGATCGCCTTAAAGTCACCTATTTGTGTAATTGGCGTGACTCGAGTGACTTAATCTGTTTGTCCCTCAGTTTAAGGAATATTCCCAAAAGGCCGTTGAGATCCTCCGAGCCCAAAACCACATTCTGACCAACCACCCCAACTCCAATATCTACAAGTGAGAACTGGCGTCCTGCTTGTGACATAACGCTTTATGCCCGCAAACACAAAACTGACACGAGTCATGTAGGTCTACAGGTATCACCCTGTGTTTTTGACACTGCGTCCCTCTCTTTGTTTTCCCAGCACCCTCTCTGGCTTGGTGGAGTTTGACGGCTATTACCTGGAAAGTGATCCTTGTCTAGTTTGCAACAACCCTGAAGTTCCATTGTGTGTAAGTGTTGCATACACTAGTCTGTGCATTGTAATAGTTTATTACTACAGGTTGAGTATCCCATATCCATATATTCCGAAATACGGACTTTTTTGAGTGAGAGTGAGATAGTGAAACCTTTGTTTTTTGATGGCTCAATGTACACAAACTTTGTTTAATACACAAAGTTATTAAAAATACTGTATTAAATGACCTTCAGGCTGTGTATATAAGGTGTATATGAAACATAAATGAAAATATGTGAATGTAGACACACTTTGTTTAATGCACAAAGTTATAAAAAATATTGGCTAAAATTACCTTCAGGCTGTGTGTATAAGGTATATATGTAACATAAATGCATTCTGTGCTTAGATTTAGGTCCCATCACCATGATATCTCATTATGGTATGCAATTATTCCAAAATACGGAAAAATCCGATATCCAAAATACCTCTGGTCCCAAGCATTTTGGATAAGGGATACTCAACCTGTATCATAGACCCTCGTCTAATTGGTGGGGTTATTTTTGTTTTCTATAAACATCTGTATCTTTTGTCAGAACATCAAACTTTCGTCCATTAAAGTGGACACCCGCTACACCACTACTCAGCAAGTGGTCAAGCTCATCGGCAGCCACACAATCAGCAAAGTGACCGTGAAGATTGGGGACTTAAAGCGCACTAAGATGGTCCGAACGATCAACTTGTACTACAACAACCGCACAGTGCAGGCCATTGTGGAACTGAAGAACAAGTGAGAACGAGGGATGGGGGGGTGTGATGTGCTTTATAAATTATAACGTTTAGATATATTGCCTTATCATTTTATACAGGCTTAGTGGCAACGCCGTTTGCATATGAGAGTCCCTTCTCTTGCACTATAGTTGTCTCCATCACTCTATCACAAGGCAGCCTAAACAATCGCTTCGTCTCCCTCTTCCCCCCTCTCTTATCTATAGGCCCGCTCGCTGGCACAAAGCTAAGAAGGTGCAGCTGACTCCGGGACAGACAGAGGTGAAGATTGATCTCCCACTTCCCATTGTTGCTTCCAACTTGATGATTGAGTTTGCCGACTTTTACGAGAACTACCAGGCCTCTTCGGAGACTCTCCAGTGCCCTCGATGCAGTGCCTCTGTTCCAGCAAATCCCGGCGTGTGCGGGAACTGCGGTGAAAATGTCTACCAGTGTCACAAGTGCAGGTCAGAGCTTCTGTCTTGTGCAGCAGCCTTTATCTGGTGGTTACGTCCTACACATTCGTCTCACAAGCGCTCTCTGCCACAGATCCATTAACTACGACGAGAAGGATCCGTTCCTGTGCAATGCCTGTGGCTTCTGCAAGTACGCCCGCTTTGACTTCATGCTGTACGCCAGGCCCTGCTGTGCCGTAGACCCCATAGAGAATGAGGAGGATCGGAAGAAGGTTAGTGTCTCTGGTTTCATCATCTTGTGCGGCGGGAAGACCTTGGCTTTCAGTAACATTACCAGCATTCTTAGCACTCTACCAAATGATAGGAATGTTTGGAAGGAAATTCTGTACAGATGTGTCCTCATTCTCCTGGCATTTTTGCAAGATGCTTGGTGCGACTTATTCCTTCCGCCGCTGGCAGCAGTGTGTACATCTTTTGAAATTGTGCAGCTTAGTCCCGTATGAAGGCGCTCACAGTGTACCAGGGATACTAGATTTGTACTTCTGTCGCACTGAAATTGATATTAACTTGCAGATTAAGCGTATCGATACGTGGCAGGAGGCGTGGCACTACCACATGTCTCAGAACTGTCTTTTGTAACGAGATTTGCGGCTTAGTCGCGCGCAAAGATAAATGAGATGTCGACCTTAGTCGTCTGTGTACCCATGCGTTGTACTTTAGTGGCATTAGTGATGCAAGAAAGACATATTTAAGAAAACAACTTCTTAGCATGGCTATGTCACAAATTCGTGGCACGCCAAAGAGCAACATCTGAGCAAAGGTGAATATGGACAGGGCCATATTATCCATAAGGCTGACTAGGCTGAATCCTAGGGGTCTGCAATTTTTTTTTTTTTCTGTCCTCAGGGCTCCAGTGGTTAAAGGTACGTTGCACTCTGCGCCATAGCAAGGGCCGCTCGTAGTCGGTTGAGGTTTGTTTTGAGACACCGGGGTGGGGGAGGGGCGGGACAGGACAGGAGACCAATAGCGCTATTTCAGAAAAGAAAAGGAAGAACTGTAAACAGATTTTATTTCAACTGGGTATCCGTGTCTGTGAATACTGAAAAGCCTAAATGGTGGTATATGAGTTCTGTTTCCAAACGATAGCTGTAGTGGGTAAGGGGTGTGGTTCATCAAATCGACAGTGTCTAGGTCGACAATGTTTAGGTCGACAGTCACTAGGTCGACATGGATGGAAGGTCGACGGGGTTTCTAGGTCGACATGTGCTAGGTCGACAGGTCTAAAGGTCGACATGAGGATTTTTATTTATTTTTTTGTGTCGTTTTCTTCGTAGAGTGACCGGGATCCCAAATTAGTGCACCGCGTCCCCTCGCATGGCTCGCTTCGCTCGCCATGCTTCGGGCATGGTGCCTTCGCTTTGCTCGGCACACTTTACCGTTCCAATCGTAGTCCACGTGGATCGTTAAGTATGAAAAAATTCAAAAATAGAAAAAGTGAAAAACTCATGTCGACCTTTAGACCTGTCGACCTAGCACATGTCGACCTAGAAACCCTGTCGACCTTCCATCCATGTCGACCTAGTGACTGTCGACCTAAACATTGTCGACCTAGACACTGTCGATCTTCAGACTGGATCCCGGGTGAAAGATTGAAGTGCCGAAGAGGGTCCAAACTAGCTGAAAGCCTAAGGGCCCGGCCATGGGTTAATACGGCCCTGAATGTGGACCCATCTGTAATAGGCGTATTTCTCGGTTGCTAGGGAGAGAGTACCTGTATAATTACTGGATTTATTACCCGATTGCCCAGGTAATAAGGTTCTATTACTTGATGGGTTATTTCGTGGCTGTTGGTTTCATTTTTAATTAACTATTACGTTGTGCATTTCCTCTTCAGGCTGTAACAAACATTAACACTTTGCTGGACAAAGCCGACCGTGTCTACCATCAACTTATGGGCCACCGGCCACAGCTAGAGAACCTTCTTTATAAAGTCAATGAAGCTGCCCCAGAGAAGCCCCAGGTAAGATATCCCGTTAGATACAAATGTTTTATACCTCGTCGTCCTCCCTCCGGTAGTATCTGTGTTGATCTAGTCAACGTTTACCGCCATACAGGATGATTCCGCCAGTGCCGGGGGAATAAGCTCCACGTCGGCCAGCGTCAATCGCTACATCTTGCAACTGGCCCAGGAATACTGCGGAGACTGCAAAAACTCTTTCGACGAGCTTTCAAAAATCATACAGGTAACACAGCGGAGTCACATAAGTGCTGGTCATTGGGTCTGGACCATCTTCTCACATTGTCTTTTGTTTTCTCCAGAAAGTCTTTGCTTCTCGTAAGGAGCTTCTGGAGTACGATCTGCAGCAAAGAGAAGCGGCCACCAGATCGTCCCGCACAACCGTGCAGCCCACCTTCACCGCCAGCCAGTACAGAGCCTTGTCCGTGCTTGGGTGCGGCCACACCTCCTCCACCAAGTGTTACGGTTGCGCCTCCGCTGTGACCGAGCACTGCATCACCCAGCTACGTGCGCTGGCTACCAATAGCACCATACGGCATATCCTGGTATCGCAGGGCCTCATCCGGGAGCTATTTGATTACAATCTCCGCCGCGGCCCCGCAGCTATGCGCGACGAGGTCCGGCAGGTCATGTGCCTCCTCACCAGGTATGTTCTGCTCACACGTCGGTCTCTTGTGATGTCATTTGTGTTCCCCATGTCATTGTGGGGATCCGGTCTGAAGATCGACAGTGTCTAGGTCGACAATGTTTAGGTCGACCACTATAGGTCGACATGGATGGAAGGTCGACAGGGTTTCTAGGTCGACGTGCTAGGTCGACAGGTCTAAAGGTCGACATGAGTTTTTCACATTTTTTTTCTTTTTTTGAATTTTTTCATACTTAACGATCCACGTGGACTACGATTGGAACGGTAAAGTGTGCCGAGCGAAGCACTAATTTGGGATCCCGGTCACTCTACGAAGAAAACAACACCAAAAAAATAAATAAATCCTCATGTCGACCTTTAGACCTGTCGACCTAGCACATGTCGACCTAGAAACCCTGTCGACCTTCCATCCATGTCGACCTAGTGACTGTCGACCTATAGTGGTCGACCTAAACATTGTCGACCTAGACACTGTCGATTTGATGAACCACACCCGTCATTGTGTCCCTCGGCTTCCTTTTTACAGGGACAATCCAGAAGCCACCCAGCAGATGAACAATTTGATCATCAATAAAGTCTCAGCGGCTCTGAAAGGACACTGGGCAAATCCCGACCTGGTAAGAACGTCTTGTACCACCCGTATAATAGTGTGTGACCGTGGCAAGGTTTAAACCCAGGTGTATTGTGTACAGTTAGAAAGTGACATTGCGTCCTGTGATTTGTAGGCCAGCAGTCTGCAGTATGAGATGCTGCTCCTCACAGATTCCATATCCAAGGAGGATAGTTGCTGGGAGCTACGCCTACGCTGTGGTGAGTAGGAAGCACCCACACTGAGAAGTGCCTGTGACTTGACTTGCCCACATTCTCTGTGGCACCGTGCCCCCTCTGTATCATGCCTGAGTCCTGAGACATTGAGGCTATGGATAGATCTGGAACCAACTGTTCTGTGTTACTGACTGCTTAGAATCTGATAAGGGGGTAATTCAGACCTGATCGCTAGGCTGCGTTTTCGTACAGTGTGCGATCAGATCTGAACTTCACATGCGTATGCACCGCAATGTGCAGGCACGACGGACCGCAGCAACGGGAATCGCTGGTCAGCGACTGGATTGTGCGAAGGATCCATTCGCACGGGCGTTTGCAAGGTGTTTGACAGGAACAAGGCGTTTGTGGGTGTCAATTGACCGTTTTCAGCGAGTGTCTGGGAAAAACGCAGGCGGGACCAAGCGTTTGAAGGGAAGGGTGCCTGACGTCAAATCCGGACAGGCAGATGTGATCGCAGCGGCTGAGTAAGTCCTGGGCTGCGCAGAGACTGCACAAGATCAGTTTGTGCAGCTTTGCTACACATGCGATCGCACACTTGCACAGCAAAAATACACTCCCCTATAGGCGGTGACTATCTGATCGCAGGGCAGCAAAAATCGCTGCCTAGTGATCAGGTCTGAATTACCCCCAAAGAACGGTACTCTACATCCTGTGTTCCTGAATATGCTGTCTCATTCCTCAGCTCTCAGCCTATTCTTAATGTCCGTCAACATCAAGACCCCTGTCGTGGTGGAAAACATCACGCTAATGTGCCTGAGAATCCTGCAGAAACTCATTAAACCACCCACCCCATCCAGCAAGAAGAACAAGGTAAATTCTCCTAAATACAAGAGGAGCGGATCCCAAGTCTGCCTGCCGAGATTGTACCTCGATTCCCTGCCACATCTTTGCTTTGCTCAATGTTCCCTTTTTAGGACGTGCCCGTGGAGGCGCTAACGACTGTCAAGCCGTACAGCAATGAGATCCACGCACAGGCTCAGCTCTGGCTCAAGAGGGACCCCAAAGCATCTTATGAGGCCTGGAAGAAGTGCCTGCCAGCCCGAGGTAAGTCTGTCTGCCTGGTGCCTCTGTGAGGCACTGTTCACATAAGCAAGTACTCCGTGGATGGAATGTATCCATGCATGGATGGGGATGTATTTTGGAAATGGGATTGGGTTCGGTGAAGGGATCTGCTGATGGTGATTGACGGTTGACTTTTCTCGTTGCTACCATCAGGTATAGACGTTAGTGGGAAGACGCCCAGCAAAGTTGAGCTGAGGCAGATGTACCTGCAGGAGAAGTATGTGTGGAAGTGGAAACAGCTGCTGAGCAGGAAGGGCAAACGCACGACTCCGCTGGACCTCAAGCTGGGGCATAACAACTGGCTGAGACAGGTGAGTGCGTCGGCCATGTCCTGCCGCTAACTGTACCGCGCTACGCGAGTGAGTGTAGAAGTAACGTTGCGGCCTCGTGCTGTACACACAGGTGTTGTTCACACCGGCCACCCAGGCAGCGCGACAGGCCGCGTGCACCATTGTGGAGGCCCTGGCGACTATTCCCAGCCGCAGACAGCAGGTCCTGGATCTTCTCACCAGGTCAGTGTGTCCGGTGTAATAGCGTCGATGAGCCGTGAGCTGCGGATTGTCTCGCGCTGACTCGTGGGTGGGGATTCTCTCTTGCAGCTATTTGGATGAGTTAAGTGTCGCCGGAGAGTGCGCTGCCGAGTACCTCGCTTTATATCAGAAGCTGATCAAGCCGGCTCACTGGAAGGTGTATCTGGCGGCGCGGGGCGTCCTGCCGTATGTGGGAAATCTCATCACCAAGGTAACGGCACCCGCCTCCGCTCTAGCTCTACGGTAATGGACATGAGTGATGTCACAGGCAGGGGAAGCCGCACATAAAAACGGGTCAGAAGTCTTACGGCTGTTATGCCAACGCATTCTTTCCCATGTAGATACAGGGACACCACCGATAATCCGTTACCCTTGGTTCAAGCACTGTGCCGGATTGTTGGTTTTGACGGATTATCGGTGGTATCATTGATGGTGGTGTCAGCGGCATCCTGATACCCCCCCCCCCCCAGGCTAAATTTATCCAGCGTGTCCCCCACAGCCTAATTCCAGCTATGCATCCCGACTCCCCGCACTCGCAGCCTAACTAAGCCTCCTGCTGTCTTCTAAGCGCCTTCCGCAGCCTATCTAGACCTTCCCGCATATTAATTCCCACCCGCAGCCTAACTTTCCCCGGCACCTGATGTGTCCGGATTAAAAGAGGTGCTTCTACGATGCGGATAAACCTGTGTTCATTTCATTGCTTCATCCATACAATTTTTGTTTTCTGTCTTCTGTAATTTTCCGGCTATTCAGTTCAGACATAGAGCTGCATTATAGCCTGCCTATATTGATTGCCCTTGTGCTTTAGGAGATTGCCCGGCTGCTGGCTCTGGAGGAGGCGACGCTCAGTACCGACCTGCAGCAGGGGTATGCCTTAAAGAGCCTGACAGGTAAGATGCAGCGTTTCTCTCCTTGCGTTACCGATGCCTATTATTGACCTGATCCGTGACATCCTGTTTGCTGCTCCTCCTCCTCCTCAGGCCTCTTGTCCTCCTTTGTGGAGGTGGAATCCATCAAGCGGCACTTCAAGAGCCGCCTGGTTGGCACGGTGCTGAACGGGTACCTCTGCCTGAGGAAGCTGGTGGTGCAGAGAACCAAGCTGATCGATGAGACTCAGGACATGTTGCTGGAGATGCTAGAAGACATGACAACCGGTAAAACACCTTGCGCTGCCTCCCCTGTGACCGTCGCCGTGCTGCTGGCCCTGCTGCGTTATAGTACTTGTCTGAGCAGCAGACCAGCGCTAAAAGGATAGCATTGCTGTATTACTTCAGCCAAGTGTGTACCGGGAGTGACTGGGCCGTCTCTTCTCTGCAGGCACAGAGTCAGAAACCAAGGCGTTCATGGCGGTGTGCATCGAGACAGCCAAGCGCTACAGCCTGGACGATTACAGGACGCCCGTGTTTATATTTGAGAGGCTGTGCAGCATCATATATCCGGTGAGTGACAGTGTGATCTGACTTTGTGTCCTATTAAATGACTGTAGCTCATAGAATACATGGTGTGTTGCTGTGCTGTAAATACAGGAATGGGCTCCTGGTCACGGGTGTGAAACTGACCGCATGGTTTGTGTCCCCTCACCAGGAGGAGAATGAAGTGACAGAGTTCTTTGTAACCCTTGAGAAAGACCCGCAGCAAGAAGACTTCCTGCAGGGCCGGATGCCCGGGAACCCGTACAGCAGTAATGAGCCGGGCATCGGACCCCTAATGAGAGACATCAAGAATAAGATCTGCCAGGACTGTGACCTTGTGGCCTTGTTAGAGGATGACAGCGGGATGGAGGTCAGTGTCTGACATGGAATTATGGTAGTGCTGGTTAGTTGGGGTATTGACTATTACTCACCTGATTTATCCAGAGTGTTAGTGTGTAGTCAGTCTGTGTACCTCATGTGTTGCTGACAGCCGGCAGTGATCCATGGTTATTATTGCTAAAATGACGGATTTAATGGTTTTATATTTCCCAGCTTTTGGTGAACAACAAGATCATCAGTCTGGACCTGCCTGTGGCCGAAGTATACAAGAAGGTCTGGTGTCCCACTAATGAGGTACAACGTGCTATCCAGTCCTCTCCACCTGTATACAGCCTTACACTGCTTCAGCTTGCTGTAGGGGGCACTGTCTCCAGTCCACTATAACCCCTGCTCCCATCCATCTGTTCTCCTCCATCTGCACATCAGATAAGCCTTATTTAGTTAGTTTCTATTAACTTCTCCACCAAATACTGAAGCCACAGCTTTCTTTAGTACAGTTTCTGCCTTTCCCCAACACATAACCATAACACCCCTCTCCCCATCACAGCTACAAGGCCACTTATGTTCAGGACCCCCTGTATTGTTTGTAGCCCTCCCTCCCAGTTACCGTAGTGCTATGGGGGGCTGAATGCATGGCACGATTTCCCCTCTCAATGGTCACGTTTGGCTAGATTGGTTGTCCCCTCTTGGCTGGTGCAGCATGGATTGCCTCCATATATATTTTTTACGTTATTTAGTTCAGCAGAAGTTGTCTTGGGCAGAAAGGTTCTGTTGTGTCTACTACATCCTGAGGCTTTCTTCTGCTTGAGAGTGGCTTTAGCCCCTCATCTGTGTGTCCTGCTATTGCCAATAGCTACCCTTAAATCCCATTTGCAGACGTTGTAAGGGGACAGAGACCAGCCCACCCAAGAATGTATCCCTGTCCTTACTGCTTTTTCTCTTTTGTGATTTGGTCTTCTTACCGCTCTGCTGGTAAATTGTGCAATAACAGAGAGAGATAGGGGAGACGAGAAGCCAGTTTCACCCCTGCTTTGCTCTTCGTTTTATGTCAACACCTGATGTGTTGTTTCAGGGTGAGCCAATGAGAATTATTTATCGAATGCGGGGCCTTTTGGGGGATGCTACAGAAGAATTCATAGAGAGTTTGGACTCAACAACAGGTAATGTAACATCCTGCAGTTTGTCATTCTTATTACAATGGTTTAGTGAGAAAGTTACAGATGGGGCTCCCACGACTGGGAGTGATCCCTACACTAGAGAAAACCAGCCGTACTGATGTAGAAGACATGTCCTGCATTTACTACTCCTGAATGTAACCTTATTATTAATGTTCTGTTTGGTTGGGATTTGGAAGTACCTTCTCCAAGACTCCTATGTTTGAACGGTTGTGGTAATAAGGTCCTTTAATTCTCCAACCCTCATTGACAGATGAGGAGGAAGATGAAGAGGAAGTGTACAAAATGGCTGGTGTAATGGCGCAGTGCGGAGGACTGGAATGTATGCTGAACCGTTTGGCTGGCATCAAGGACTTCAAGCAAGGGCGCCATCTACTAACAGTGAGTCTGGAAGAGATGGTGGAGGGATGCTTGTAGATGCTGATCCTGATGTGCCATATGGGTTATATAAGAATATGTGACCACCCTCTGGTTTGTCGTCTCCTCTAGGTCCTCCTGAAGCTCTTCAGTTATTGTGTGAAGGTGAAAGTGAATCGCCAGCAGCTGGTGAAGCCGGAGATGAACACCCTGAACGTCATGCTAGGCACCCTGAACTTGGTAAGCCTTCGCCAGATCTATAGAGAGGGTAGGACCTGAGATATGGTGGGTAGGTTGTGTGGTCTGCCGGTGGCGGTAGTTATGACGGCTCTTCTCCCCCCCCCAGGCCCTGGTGGCTGAGCAGGAGAGTAAGGACAGTGGTGGAGCAGTAGTGGCAGAACAGGTTCTGAGTATTATGGAGATTATACTGGATGAGTCCAATGCAGAACCACTGAGTGAGGACAAGGTAAAAGCCTTTACTTTGCAGGTGATTGTAGGTAAACCCCTCTCCCAGGGGTAGAATGTCTCCCTTGCTCAGTCTGTCCGTGTTTTTCTTTTGTTGAAAGATGTTTTTTGTCCCAACGAATTGTGGTTTATGGACGAAATCTCCAGTGAATGTTACTACCCTTATGTAACCAGTAGGTGGCACTGTAATCTCCTGCAATTGCTGGTGAATAGCTACCAATTAAGATGCTGCATCTTCAGCATTAATACATTATGTAATACAAGGAAGGCTACACCCTATCAATACAGACTAAGCAATAAATAACTTCTCAACCACACACGATATGGTCACAGTTCTTGGTTTTTGTCCAGAGCCCTTGATTTATATTCCATTTATGGTGTAAAGACCTAGGGGGTCATTCCGAGTTATTCGCTCGCAAGCTGCTTTTAGCAGCTTTGCACACGCTAAGCCGCCGCCTACTGGGAGTGAATCTTAGCTTATCAAAATTGCGAACGAAAGATTAGCAGAATTGCGAATAGACACTTCTTAGCAGTTTCAGAGTAGCTTCAGACTTACTCTGCCAGTGCGATCAGTTCAGTGCTTGTCGTTCCTGGTTTGACGTCACAAACACACCCAGCGTTCGGCCAGACACTCCTCCGTTTCTCCAGCTACTCCCGCGTTTTTCCCAGAAACGGTAGCGTTTTTTCCCACACGCCCATAAAACGGCCAGTTTCCGCCCAGAAACTCCCATTTCCTGTCAATCACATTACGATCACCAGAACGAAGAAAAAAACCTTGTAATGCCGTGAGTAAAATACCTAACTGCATAGCAAATTTACTTGGCGCAGTCACACTGCGGACATTGCGCATGCGCATTAGCGACTAATCGCTCCGTTGCGAGAAAAAAATAACGAGCGGACAACTCGGAATGACCCCCCTAGTGTTTGTCCTTTTGTGTAGACACTGCTGAGCATTTATAAAGACTGGAAGCTGTTAAAACGGGGACAGTTCTGCCGTAAAAGTTGCGTTAGCGCTCCTGGGACACGTATAGGAATGTCACTTGTTTTTTTTACTTTGCTCACATTTTATATAATATAATTGTCCCACCCTGTACTCTGATATAACTCACCCATATGTGCATACAGCGGCGAATGCCGGACAGGCCTCTCTTGCGTCACCCGAGCTTGCAGCATGCATTGTGTTTTATTTGGGCCTGGCGCTGTGCAGCTAATAGTCTCCCGTTACCACTCTGACGTGTGCAGGGGAACTTGTTACTCACCGGAGACAAGGATCAGCTGGTGATGCTGCTGGATCAAATCAACAGCACCTTCGTGCGTTCTAACCCCAGCGTCCTGCAGGGCCTGTTGCGCATCATCCCCTACCTGTCGTTCGGCGAGATGGAGAAGATGCAAATCCTGGTGGATCGCTTCAAACCGTACTGCACGTTCGAGAAGTAAGTGACGCACTCCGGTAATGGTGAGATGGGTGCAAAGTATATTCTGGTCCCACTGAGCCTGCTTTCTTTGTGTGACGGTCTGGAGCACTGGGGAAAACTTGGTGCAATGGTCTTCTGCTGTGTGATTTCTATTATAGTAAATGTAGTGTATGGAAATCTTTATACACACATTTGTAAAACGACTCTACAGTAAGCTCTCCAACTCTTCAGGGTTTTACCAGATGCTACGTTTTATTGCTATCCCTCCTCTATCCATCAGGGCAGAGGTTCCCAAACTGTTTGCCATGGCTCCCTGGGGTGCCTCGGGACACTTGCAGGGGTGCCCTGGGTTGGTGGTCCAGGACCAATTAAAATTATTCATGGTCAATAGAATAGGCAAAGCCAGTGCTGGTGGCTGCCAGTCATAAAATATGTGGCCAAACAGAAGCAAATCTTGTCCCTCACCACACAACTGACCCTAAGGATGACATAGAAACGCGATCTACTTAATGTAATATTTCTTTCTAAATTCCTCAATAAGACATTTTTGGCCTAGGGGTGCCGTGAAAAAAATTCGGATATTCTAGGGCGTTGTGATTCAAAAAAGTTTGGAAACCACTGCATCAGGGTCTATGGCTCTTATAGTGATCAATACATTACAGGAGTGTAACAGCGCCCTCTAGTGGTTCCCTAGAGAATAAACCAGAAGGTCCAGTTCTCCTTCCCCGTGTTGGTGACAGGTGGAGAGCAGTTACCATTTCCCAACCCAAGGGCAGACTTGCTGGCTCGGAGAAGCTCCCCCAGCATCCGAGAGGCTACACACACACACACACACACACACACACACACACACGCACGCAATTGTCCCACATTATTTCCCTGCACATTATCTCTCTGTAGGAGTTTCTGCAAGTCATAAGTCTGAGCCTGCAGTGCATTCTGGGACAGTAACCTCTGGTTCTCCTTCCCCAGGTACGACGATGAGCACTGTGCAGATGACAAGGTGTTCCTGGACTGTTTCTGTAAGATAGCAGCGGGCATCAAGAACAACAGCAACGGCCACCAGCTGAAGGACCTCATCCTGCAAAAAGGGATCACGCAGAACGCCCTGGACTACATGAAGAAGCACATTCCTAGCGCCAAGAAGTGAGCCCATGTCTCTTGTCCCAGATGGGCAGTGTCAGAGGGGTAGCCTGGGGGAGAGTGCGGTATTCCCAGCATTGTCACATTGTCACAGCCACACCTCTGTGTATATAGCCCTTGTTACTGCAGCACGGTACCTGTCCGCCTCCCATTATAGAAATAGTTTGCATTCTCTTCTCTGCATTTCTTATGTTTTACATACACCAGTGTGTTTTATAGTTGTCTCCTTTGTAATTTTACACCTGCTTTCCCGTCATTGTTTAACTCATTAAGCACCGCTGGTTTTACTGTTAGGTTCTGACCAAGTCCCTGTAGACTCTCCGGTGTCCAGTTCTGTGCTGCACGGGAAGGAGGGTCCGGTGGGATCTGGGTGCACGCGTGCAAAGACCGCAGGGGCCCCAGCAGCACAGAGTATATCAGGAGACTGTACATGTGCGGTCTTCCCAGGAGTGTCATGCTTTGTTTTGCAGTTTGGATGCTGATATCTGGAAGAAGTTCCTTTCCCGACCCGCTCTCCCCTTTATTCTGAGGTTGCTGAGAGGACTGGCCATCCAGCACACCCCCACACAGGTAAGTGTTCCTGGGCTGGTGGCTCCAAGGTGGTCATGTGACTGTGCAGGTGGGTCCCTGGCTATGGACACAGCAGCACAGAGTATGTCAGGAGTTTAGTGATGTGTCAGTGAAGATGGGGCTGAGAGTTATGTAGCGGAAGGCACAAGATCCCCCGGCAGCGCACCGTACTGATGTAACAGTCACAATAAGCTGATGCAGAATTCCTGAATGGCTCCTCTATACCCCATGTTGTATTGCCCCTAGTGGATTACAGTTCTGTCATAGTAGATATGTTCCCTGTTCCCAGCCGTGGTCTCACTCTCACTGTATTTCTCAGCAGGCCCTCATCGGCACAGACTCCATCACAAACCTCCACAAACTAGAACAAGTGTCCAGCGACGAGGGAATCGGGACCCTGGCGGAGAACCTGCTGGAGGCTCTGAGAGAACATCCTGACGTCAATAAGAAAATAGATGCAGCCAGGAAAGAAACGCGAGCGGAGAAGAAGCGGATGGCCATGGCGATGAGGCAGAAAGCACTGGGAACGCTGGGAATGACCGTGAGTAAATAACATCCACCCTGGGGGAAGGGAACGGGGGCAATTCCTGGCCTGACACTGCAGGATAAGAGGAGGAAATGACGACTGGGGTCGCTCCATTCCTTCTAGTGCGCTCAGCGTTGTTGGAATCTGTAACACTGACGTACCTCATTGTGCCCCATTCCAGACCAACGAGAAGGGGCAGGTGGTGACGAAGACGGCTCTTCTCAAACAGATGGAAGAACTGATAGAGGAGCCGGGACTGACCTGTTGTATCTGCAGAGAAGGCTACAAGTTCCAGGTACACGGTGAATTGTGTCTGCCCTGTATGTAGTGAGGATAGGATGGGGGGCAGGTGACGTGTTCCCTGAACAGAAGTAGGACAGGACTCTGGTAGTCGGGGCTCTCTCTCCACTGTGTGTGGGGCGGATTGTAGCTGGGGCTCGCTCTCCCGTGTATGTGGGGAGGACTGTAGTCATGGCTCTATCTCCCCCCTGTGTGTGGGGAGGACTGTATCCGGGGCTCTATCTCCCCCCTGTGTGTGGGGAGGACTGTATCCGGGGCTAGCTCTCCCGTGTGTGTGGGGAGGACTGTAGTCAGGGCTCTCTCTCCTCCCTGTGTGTGGGGTGAGGACTGTAGCTGGGGCTCTCTCTCACCTGTATGTGGGGAGGACTGTAGTCAGGGCTCTCTCTCCCCTGTGTGTGGGGAGGACTGTAGTCTGGGCTCTCTCTCCCCCCTGTGTGTGAGGAGGACTGTAGTCAGGGCTCTCTCCCCTGTGTGTGGGGAGGACTGTAGTCAGGGCTCTCTCTCTCCCCCCTGTGTGTGAGGAGGACTGTAGTCAGGGCTCTCTCTCCCCTGTGTGTGGGGAGGACTGTAGTCAGGGCTCTCTCCCCTGTGTGTGGGGAGGACTGTAGTCAGGGCTCTCTCCCCTGTGTGTGGGGAGGACTGTAGTCAGGGCTCTCTCCCCTGTGTGTGGGGAGGACTGTAGTCAGGGCTCTCTCCCCTGTGTGTGGGGAGGACTGTAGTCAGGGCTCTCTCCCCTGTGTGTGGGGAGGACTGTAGTCTGGTCTCTCTCTCCCCTGTGTGTGGGGAGGACTGTAGTCTGGTCTCTCTCTCCCCTGTGTGTGGGGAGGACTGTAGTCAGGGCTCTCTCTCCCCTCTGTGTGGGAGGACTGTAGTCAGGGCTCTCTCTCCCCTCTGTGTGGGAGGACTGTAGTCAGGGCTCTCTCTCCCCTCTGTGTGGGATGACTGTAGTCAGGGCTCTCTCCCCTGTGTGTGGGGAGGACTGTAGTCAGGGCTCTATCTCCCCCCTGTGTGTGGGGAGGACTGTAGTCTGGGCTCTCTCTCCCCCCTGTGTGTGGGGAGGACTGTAGTCAGGGCTCTCTCTCTCCCCTGTGTGTGGGGAGGACTGTAGTCAGGGCTCTCTCTCCCCCCTGTGTGTGGGGAGGACTGTAGTCAGGGCTCTCTCTCCCCTCTGTGTGTGGGGAGGACTGTAGTCTGGGCTCTCTCTCCCCCCTGTGTGTGGGAGGACTGTAGTCAGGGCTCTCTCTCCCCTGTGTGTGGGAGGACTGTAGTCAGGGCTCTCTCTCCCCTCTGTGTGGGAGGACTGTAGTCTGGGCTCTCTCTCCCCCCTGTGTGTGGGGAGGACTGTAGTCAGGGCTCTCTCTCCCCTCTGTGTGGGAGGACTGTAGTCTGGGCTCTCTCTCCCCCCTGTGTGTGGGGAGGACTGTAGTCAGGGCTCTCTCTCCCCCCTGTGTGTGGGGAGGACTGTAGTCAGGGCTCTCTCTCCCCTGTGTGTGGGAGGACTGTAGTCAGGGCTCTCTCTCCCCTCTGTGTGGGAGGACTGTAGTCTGGGCTCTCTCTCCCCCCTGTGTGTGGGGAGGACTGTAGTCAGGGCTCTCTCTCCCCCCTGTGTGTGGGGAGGACTGTAGTCAGGGCTCTCTCTCCCCTGTGTGTGGGAGGACTGTAGTCAGGGCTCTCTCTCCCCTCTGTGTGGGAGGACTGTAGTCTGGGCTCTCTCTCCCCCCTGTGTGTGGGGAGGACTGTAGTCAGGGCTCTCTCTCCCCCCTGTGTGTGGGGAGGACTGTAGTCAGGGCTCTCTCTCCCCTGTGTGTGGGAGGACTGTAGTCAGGGCTCTCTCTCCCCTCTGTGTGGGAGGACTGTAGTCTGGGCTCTCTCTCCCCCCTGTGTGTGGGGAGGACTGTAGTCAGGGCTCTCTCTCCCCTCTGTGTGGGAGGACTGTAGTCAGGGCTCTCTCTCCCCCCTGTGTGTGGGGAGGACTGTAGTCAGGGCTCTCTCTCCCCTCTGTGTGGGAGGACTGTAGTCTGGGCTCTCTCTCCCCCCTGTGTGTGGGGAGGACTGTAGTCAGGGCTCTCTCTCCCCCCTGTGTGTGGGAGGACTGTAGTCAGGGCTCTCTCTCCCCTGTGTGTGGGAGGACTGTAGTCAGGGCTCTCTCTCCCCTCTGTGTGGGAGGACTGTAGTCTGGGCTCTCTCTCCCCCCTGTGTGTGGGGAGGACTGTAGTCAGGGCTCTCTCTCCCCTCTGTGTGGGAGGACTGTAGTCAGGGCTCTCTCTCCCCTCTGTGTGGGAGGACTGTAGTCTGGGCTCTCTCTCCCCCCTGTGTGTGGGGAGGACTGTAGTCAGGGCTCTCTCTCCCCCCTGTGTGTGGGGAGGACTGTAGTCAGGGCTCTCTCTCCCCTCTGTGTGGGAGGACTGTAGTCTGGGCTCTCTCTCCCCTCTGTGTGGGAGGACTGTAGTCAGGGCTCTCTCCCCTGTGTGTGGGGAGGACTGTAGTCAGGGCTCTATCTCCCCCCTGTGTGTGGGGAGGACTGTAGTCAGGGCTCTCTCTCCCCTGTGTGTGGGGAGGACTGTAGTCAGGGCTCTCTCTCCCCTCTGTGTGTGGGGAGGACTGTAGTCTGGGCTCTCTCTCCCCCCTGTGTGTGGGGAGGACTGTAGTCAGGGCTCTCTCTCCCCTCTGTGTGGGAGGACTGTAGTCAGGGCTCTCTCCCCTGTGTGTGGGGAGGACTGTAGTCAGGGCTCTATCTCCCCTGTGTGTGGGAGGACTGTAGTCAGGGCTCTCTCTCCCCCCCTGTATGTGGGAAGGACTGTAGTCAGGGCTCTCTCTCCCCTGTATGTGGGAAGGACTGTAGTCAGGGCTCTCTCTCCCCCCTGTGTGTGGGGAGGACTGTAGTCAGGGCTCTCTCTCCCCTGTATGTGGGAAGGACTGTAGTCTGGGCTCTCTCTCCCCTGTGTGTGGGAGGACTGTAGTCAGGGCTCTCTCTCCCCCCTGTATGTGGGAAGGACTGTAGTCAGGGCTCTCTCTCCCCTGTATGTGGGAAGGACTGTAGTCAGGGCTCTCTCTCCCCCCTGTGTGTGGGGAGGACTGTAGTCAGGGCTCTCTCTCCCCTGTATGTGGGAAGGACTGTAGTCTGGGCTCTCTCTCCCCTGTGTGTGGGGAGGACTGTAGTCAGGGCTCTCTCTCCCCCCTGTGTGTGGGGAGGACTGTAGTCTGGGCTCTCTCTCCCCTCTGTGTGGGAGGACTGTAGTCTGGGCTCTCTCTCCCCTCTGTGTGGGAGGACTGTAGTCAGGGCTCTCTCCCCTGTGTGTGGGGAGGACTGTAGTCAGGGCTCTCTCTCCCCCCTGTGTGTGGGGAGGACTGTAGTCAGGGCTCTCTCTCCCCTGTGTGTGGGGAGGACTGTAGTCAGGGCTCTCTCTCCCCCCTGTGTGTGGGGAGGACTGTAGTCAGGGCTCTCTCTCCCCCCTGTGTGTGGGGAGGACTGTAGTCAGGGCTCTCTCTCCCCTGTGTGTGGGGAGGACTGTAGTCAGGGCTCTCTCTCCCCTGTGTGTGGGGAGGACTGTAGTCAGGGCTCTCTCCCCCCTGTGTGTAGAGAGGATAGGACAGGAGGGGTCTCTCCTCTGTATGTACTCTGTGGTACGTATAGGACAGGAGGGGTCACTCCTCTGTATGTACTCAGTGGTACGTATAGGACAGGAGGGGTCACTCCCCTGTATGAAGGAAAGGATAGCAGAAACTGGTCTTGGGCTCCAGTTATTACATTTAGTTTGTCTCCTTTGCAATATCTATCCCGCATTGTTTCCCTGATGTGCCTGGAGGTAACAGGGGAGAGGAAGCTGCATCTTCTGCCCAGCCAAGTGTTAGCGCTCATTATAAGACTGCAGGATTTGTGACAATGTGCCCAAATTCAGACCTGATTGTAGCAGCAAATTTGTTAGCAGTTGGGCAACACCATGGCCCTCATTCCGAGTTGTTCGCTCGCTAGCTACTTTTTAGCAGCATTGCACACGCTAAGCCGCCGCCTACTGGGAGTGTATCTTAGCTTTGCAGAATTGCGAAGGAAAGATTAGCAGAATTGCGAATAGAAATTTCTTTGCAGTTTCTGAGTAGCTCGATACTTACTCCTACACTGCGATCAGCTCAGTCCTTTTCGTTCCTGGTTTGACGTCACAAACACACCCAGCGTTCGCCCAGACACTCCCCCGTTTCTTCAGACACTCCCGCGTTTTTCCCTGCAACGCCTGCGTTTTTTCGCACAATCCCATAAAACGGCCAGTTTCCGCCCAGAAACACCCACTTCCTGTCAGTCACACTACGATCAGCAGAACGATGAAAAAACCTCGTTACGCCGTGAGTAAAAAAACAAACTTTTGTGCAAATGTACTTGGCGCAGCCGCACTGCGAACATTGCGCATGTGCAGTTTGCGACTAATCGCTCCGATGCGAAGAAAAATAACGAGCGAACAACTCGGAATGAGGGCCCATGTGCACTGCAGGTGGGGCAGATGTAACATGTGCAGAGAGAGTTGGATTTGGGTGGGGTGTGTTCAAACTGAAATCTAAATTGCAGTGTAAAAATAAAGCAGCCAATATTTACCCTGCACAGAAACAATATAACCCACCCAAATCTAACTCTCTGCACATGTTACATCTGCCCCACCTGCAGTGCAAATAGTTCTGCCCAACTGCTAACAAATTTGCTGCTGCGATCAGGTCTGAATTACCCCCATGTGCCCAAAGATTTACTGCAGGTGCCAAACTTTTGTGAGCCATTTCCACTTACACCATTGGGTAAAGCGCACTGTTCTAGGCTCCTACTAACTCCTGGCTTCTAAATCTTCTTGTTCACACCTTGCAGATTGTTGCAATATTCACCTATAGATGCTATATGGTAACAGCACAGGGTGACATGGCAGGGGAGGTGGGATATTAGACTCCTCTATTAATGGCCCTTTAAATGCACATGTAAAGTTCTGCATAGAGTTATTTCCGCCCGGTCAGCTTACATTACTGTGCCGGGATGGTTGCTCTAATCTGACCGGTATAATAGTAAACCAGTATCCTGGCAATGACATCGTATGTATGACCCTAATGCCGTCAGTGTCTGTCTGTACAGGAGTTACCCGCACAACCTCCGGTAGCAGTCTGTCGTTTTCATGTTTTCCGCCTTTAAAATAGACATGTCAGACTTGGACACTATGCTCTCCATCTGTGGTGGGACCACATGACTCTGCATACGGGCATGCTGGGACTTGCAGTTCTACAGCTGCTGGCATTGCACAGGGTAGTGTACATCTGACGTAACTGTGACCATTACTTTGTTTTCCAGCCTACGAAAGTTCTTGGTATCTACACATTCACCAAGCGAGTCTCCCTGGAGGAGACGGAGAACAAACCTCGGAAGCAGTACGCGTACAGCACCGTGTCTCACTTCAACATCGTACACTACGACTGTCACCTCGCTGCTGTCAGGTGACCGAGCGTTGCTCACCTTCTCTGTGGTGGGAGGGAGGTGATGTATTGGGAGTGCATGGGGTTACATATGAGCTTGGGGGTGCAGTTGCTGCATATGGTGAATTAGTTGTATTTGGGGGTACAGGGGTATAATTGTATTTGCAGTGCACTTGTGCTGTACAGGAAGTATTGCTTGGTATCGGGGTATAAATGATTGGCGGGGGGGGGGGATGGTGATTGCTGTACAGGATGAATTGCCTGGTCTATACGCTTGCACTCATTGGGTCATCATGTTCTCCCATGCTTTGCTTGCACACAGGCTAGCACGTGGACGGGAAGAATGGGACAGCGCAGCCCTGCAGAACGCCAACACGAAGTGCAACGGGCTGCTTCCAGTCTGGGGTCCCCATGTGCCGGAGTCGGCGTTCGCCACCTGTTTGGCCAGGTAAGCTGTGCGCCCGTGTCTTTGTAGCTACTGTCCTGAGCGCACACATTATATGAACGCGTCCGTATTATCTACCCAGGCACAACACTTACCTACAGGAGTGTACGGGGCAGCGGGAGCCCACCTACCAGCTCAACATCCACGACCTGAAGCTGCTGTTCCTGCGCTTTGCTATGGAGCAGTCCTTCAGCGCCGAATCGGGGGGCGGAGGACGAGAAAGCAACATACACCTGATCCCTTACATCATCCACACCGTGCTCTACGTCCTCAACACGTATGTATCCCGGCCCGTAGCAGGCTTCATAAAGTGTTCATAAGTGGTTGGGGTGGTGGCATGTCACTTGGGATGTCTTCATGTACAAAGAAGGGCAACTAAAATGGTGCATGGCCTACATCACAAAACATACCCAGAAAGACTAAGAAATCTCACTATGTATAGTGTGGGGCAGAGAAGGAAAAGGGGGGACATGATAGAGACTGCCGCATATATCAAGGGTTTTAACAAAGTCCAGGAGGAAAACATTCTCCAAATGAAGAGAAGCAATAGGACACGAGGACATGCACTGAGACTGGAGGGTGCGGGGGGGGGGGGGGGGAAATTTGAGGAAAAATTTCATCACAGAAAGGGTAGTGGACAAGTGGAATAGACTCCCATCAGAGGTGGTAGAGGATAAGACAGTAGAGCAATGTAAACATGCATGGGATAGACATAAGGATATCCTTACACAGAAATAAAGATCAAATAAGGTTTGAGATAAAAATATGGTAAAAAAAAAAGGGGCAGACTAGATGGGCCAATTGGTTCTTATCTGCCGACACGTTCTATGTTTCATCACGGAAGGAACCGTGTTACGTGTTTACAATTTCCTTAGTAGTAAATGATAGAATGTGACTGATACACATTCTCCTTTTGTGTTCTGGTTTTTAGATGGGTGAACAGGGTTTTGGGTTGTTGTTTTTTTTTGGTTTGTTATGTTTTTGATATTTTATTGAACTCTGAGTATTAACAATAGCAGTGTGTTTTGTCCCATGTACTGGTTTGCTCTCAGGCTGCTGGGAGACCATATACCTGTCAGCTTCTCTTTCTTTCATGCTTCCTCCAACATAGGTGTCCTCTTGCTCTAGAAATCTTCTGTTCTGCATAAATGCTGCCTTCCTGTTATCTAATTGTACATTCCCCATCACCGCTGTCCTGTCTCTCCTCTGTACGGCGCGTGTTCAGCTCTTCCAGTCTTTTCCTGACGCATTTTGTTGTGCATTCCATCTCTGAGTATATTCTGTCTTATATACGGTCTTTCAGGAGATAGTGCCACCAGAAGTCACCTTATGCGTAATTGTTGTATCTGTGATTACCTGTATTATCCAGCAGGAAGATGGCATGATAGTTAAATTTTTCGGGGGATATTGGACCTCTAGGACATTACTGTCTTCATCTATGTCCAAATTCTGGTAGTCACTTGTAACTGAGTCCCCCAGGGCAGAACCAGAGAACGAAAAGAAAAAAATGTGCGGCCATGCCAGACTGTCCGCTCAGTAATTTAGTGTACAACATGCACAAGTGTAAGGCGTAACCGATAAATCCTTGGCAGGCCCCAGTTGCAGTTATTGCTCCCTTCATCTATCATAAAGGAAAATATGGGGCACAGACCGACACAGAAGTAAACAAAGTGCTCCCCTCCGAGAAGTAAACAAAGTGCTCCCCTCACAGACCGACACCCTGTAGGCAGCTACAGCGTGCACAGACCGACACAGAAGTAAACAAAGTGCTCCCCTCCTTGTCACAATTCCCCTCCCCCCCCCCCCCCCCCCCCCCCCCCCCACATCCCGCACCCTCACAATCCCGACGTTCGGGATGCCGACCAACAGGGACAATTCCACGACACCCATAGAGTGGGACAGAGCCCCCAGTGTGTTGGGCAAGGGGCTTGTTGCGCTCGCCCCCCCCTACCCTGCCGGCATTCCGCTGCCGGGATACCGGCGTAGGTATGCTGACCGGAGGTCTCCTGACCGCCGGTCATACATACCAAACCCAGATGGGAATATGGTACAAGGAAGCGTTAGCGCTTTCGTATATTAAAAATGTCAATGGCCAGTGGATTCCCTGCGCTGGTGGAGCTGGAAGGACGGTGCCAGCCAGAGAGTAATTTCCAGAAGAGTATGAGAATATAGGCCTGTTGTCATAGGCTGCTGTCCCCTCTGTGAGTGCTGACAATATTTTGCCGCTTGTTTCACCTTCAAACACCCCGTAATGGCGCTGTGTTCCGTCTCCTAACAATTTTGCAATATTGTGCCAGTCTTGCACCATTCTCTTTGTAGTGCCATGTGCTGGAAGGAACGCCATTATCTTTCTGGCTGGCACATTAACTCTGAGCTTCTGTTGCATCACCCGTGTTAGACAGGGATAACTTAATACCATTATTAGAAGGCTGCAAGCCGAAAAAGGTGCTGCCGTCATTTATTTGCATATCGGCACTTCATGAATGATGTATTCTCTTCCTGGCACCTCTCCGTGTTTGGGGGTGATACGAGGTTTCAGGTGTGCGCCATTAATTTGGGATCCCTTTTCTGAGGCAGAAAGGTCTCCTAGTTACACTATTATGTTACAGGGTTATTTATTGCTGTAATCTTTGGAATAATATAGCGGGCTGCGATTTAGTAACAACAGAACTTCATAGCTTGATGTAATAAATTGATCTTTGGTGTCTTCTTCTTTCTAGAACTCGGGCCATATCCCGCGAGGAAAAAAATGTCCAGAATTTCCTGGAACAGCCCAAAGAGAAGTGGGTGGAAAGTGCCTACGAGGTGGATGGCCCCCATTATTGTACAGTCTTAGCGCTACATCTCCTGCCGACGGAAAAATGGAAAACCATCCGCATAGATGTACTGCGGCGGCTGCTTGTCGTCAGCCACTTGCGGGCGGTCTCCCCCGGAGGGGCAACCAGGTAACATGCTCCCTATACCTCAGACTTTTCCCATTGTATAGTATTCCTTTCACCGTCTACGTGCAGAACTCCCCGTGAGTGTCACTCTCCTGGTGTATGGTGGTCCGTGCTCCATTCTTCCTATAGGTACGTGGTGTCTGCACACACAGGCCTCCTAGGTTTAGGTGTCGTTCTAAGCACCCTTGCTCTTCAGGATTGCTGGCCACAAGTGAAACCATGTCTTCTGTAAATGGAACTGGTGCTGTAAGCAGCACCTATGTCCACTTGACCGTGGCCCTGGGTGGCTGCACAGAGTCCAATGAGACAGTGCTGTATTTGGTGGCATCTGTCAGTCCTCCTGAAGCTCAGGAAGGTGATCTGCATACCAGGATTCCTACATACAGGAAGCCGGTGCTGCAATGGGGTGCATTGTTGGGGACACGGATGCTGGAGCCAGTTAACCACCTGTTGGTACACATAAAGTAACCTGTAAGGTCACTTTCTTTTTCATCCACTAGGGGTCACTGGAGTACTCTTGGGATATGGACGGCTTTAGCAAGAACAGGGCACTGAATATTTAAATTTAGAACACTCCACCCCTCCATATCCCAGAGTACCTCAGTGTTTTTTCTGTGCTCACAGCACTAACAAGGCTTGTGTGGAGCTCCCACACTTAGTTGAATATTTTATTAATTTTTCATTTTTACTTTTAAATTTTTACTTTTTCCTTTTGCATCCCTTCCCAGTTTTTGTAAAAACGTGGGTCCGGGATAGTGCCGCTGCATGGAGGCAGCGCATGGCGTGTCGGTCCTCACAAAGAGCACCCTCACAGCCACACGCAGCTCACTCCTGCTGGAAAGGCTGGACGGAGTTTACAGAAGAAGCTCCGTCATAGCCCTCACTACATACGGCACAACGAGCAAGGTATGCTGGGGGGTCAGGGCGGTCAGCTCACGCTGCCGCCCCGCTGTGTGGGGAAAGTGCTCCTTTACCGCCGGCCCGCCGCTGATTACAGGCGCCCGCTCCCGTCGCTGATTACAGGCGCCCGCTCCTGTCGCTGATTACAGGTGCCCGCTCCCGTCGCTGATTACAGGCGCCCGCTCCCGTCGCTGATTACAGGCGCCCGCTCCCGCCACTGATTACCCGGCCACCGCTGTACGAGGCCGCCCGAGCCAGCCGCTCTACACTGCCGCTGTCTACGGGGACAACGCTCGGAGCGGCCGCACGTCACTCAGAGACGCCGGTTGCTCTTCCGGACCGCAGCTCCCCGGCGCTATACACAGCGCTCCCCGGCTCCCTGCTTCCGCTAGGCTCCCTGTACCCGCTCCCGTCCGCTGCAGGTACATGAGGGGAGCAGTAAGGGGGAGAAGCTACCTCACAAGCAGCGCAGCTGCAGGGGGGGGGGGGGTGAGGGGGAGTAAATGCCCATAGCAGCAGCACCATATAGCAAGGCTGCATGGGTTAATAAGTTATAGGCTGTTCAGCTTTTTAAACAGGGAGTTAGTTACAGGCTATCAGTGTAATAACCTAAACTATGTTTCTAACTGTAAGCATGGCAGCCATTTTTAACCATGTTTCCTGTTCTTTCTGTTTCTGATTCCAGAACATTCTTGTCCTACATCTCCTCTCCACCGGAGGCGCAGGGGTGTTAGTGGGAATTTGGGATCAGATTTCATATAGTTACGGCCACGTGCACTGCACTGCGGCCATATATATATATATATATATATATATATATATATTACACACACCTTAGTACAATTTTACTGAGTCGTGCAAGTGTCTGTCTTTTGTATATTGCATTGTCTGTCTGCATAATGAGTAAGGCACCAGCATTCACTGCAAGGTCTGTAAGAGCGGATGGATCTACCACATGTACAGTATGTTTTGTGAATTCAGCTACAAATACAATTTCGGCTCCGGTTTCTAAGCCGGTTTCATCCCCGGACCCTCCATGGGAAATGCTAGCCAATGTCTTGGCTGGGTTGCAATCAGAATTGGCCGCCGCTCGACAAGAGTGGGAAGCGGAAAGATCTGAGTCTCAGGTGAGACCGCCAGAACTACCGGAGGGGTCTCAGCCTTGCCAAATGTCCAAGTCCACTTTGGGTAGATGGGATAAATGTAATTTCTCTAACGTCCTAAGTGGATGCTGGGACTCCGTAAGGACCATGGGGAATAGCGGCTCCGCAGGAGACAGGGCACAAAATAAAAGCTTGAGATATCAGGTGGTGTGCACTGGCTCCTCCCCCTATGACCCTCCTCCAAGCCAGTTAGATTTTTGTGCCCGGCCGAGAAGGGTGCAAACTAGGTAGCTCTCCAGAGCTGCTTAGAATAAAAGTTTAGTTAGGTTTTTTTATTTTCAGTGAGTCCTGCTGGCAACAGGCTCACTGCATCGTGGGACTAAGGGGAGAAGAAGCGAACTCACCTGAGTGCAGAGTGGATTGGGCTTCTTAGGCTACTGGACGTTAGCTCCAGAGGGACGATCACAGGTTCAGCCTGGATGGGTCACCGGAGCCGCGCCGCCGTCCCCCTTACAGAGCCAGAAGAGACGAAGGTCCGGTGAAAGCGGCGGCAGAAGACATCCTGTCTTCAAGACTAAGGTAGCGCACAGCACCGCAGCTGTGCGCCATTGCTCTCAGCACACTTCACACTCCGGTCACTGAGGGTGCAGGGCGCTGGGGGGGAGCGCCCTGAGACGCAATATAACACACATATACCTTAGCTGGCAAAAGGAATACATCACATATAGCTCCAGGGCTATATGGATGTATTTTTTCCCCTGCCATTTTACACAAAAAAGCGGGAGTTAAGGACGTCGTGAAGGGGCGGGGCCTATCTCCTCAGCACACTGGCGCCATTATTCCCTCACAGCTCCGCTGGAAGGACGGCTCCCTGATTCTCCCCTGCAGTACTGCATCTGATTCAGGGTAAAAAAGAGAAGGGGGGGCATTTTGGCAGCAAATAACTAGATTAACAGCAGCTATAAGGGATTAACACTTATATAAGGTTATCCCTGTATATATATAGCGCTGGGTGTGTGCTGGCAGACTCTCCCTCTGTCTCTCCAAAGGGCTAAGTAGGGTCCTGTCCTCTATCAGAGCATTCCCGGTGTGTGTGCTGTGTGTCGGTACGCGTGTGTCGACATGTATGAGGAGGAAAATGAGGTGGAGGCGGAGCAGTTGCCTGTGTTAGTGATGTCACCCCCTAGGGAGTCGACACCTGACTGGATGATTGTGTTTAAGCAATTAAGTGATAATGTCAGCAATTTACAAAAAACTGTTGACGACATGAGAAAGCCGGCAAATCAATTAGTGCCTGTTCAGGCGTCTCAGACACCCTCAGGGGCCCTAAAACGGCCGCTACCTCAGTGGGTCGACACGGATCCAGATACAGATACTGAATCTAGTGTCGACGGTGACGAGACAAACGTAATGTCCAGTAGGGCCACACGTTACATGATCACGGCAATGAAAGAGGCATTGAACCTTTCTGACACTACAAATACCTCAAAGGCGGGTATTATGTGGGGTGTGAAAAAACTGCCAATAGTTTTTCCTGAGTCTGAGGAAATAAATGAGGTGTGTGATAAAGCGTGGGTTTCCCCCGATAAAAAACAGCTAATTTCTAATAAGTTATTAGCACTATACCCTTTCCCGCCAGAGGTTAGGGCACGGTGGGAAACACCCCCTAGGGTAGATAAGGCGCTCACACGTTTATCTAAACAAGTAGCGTTACCGTCCCCTGATACGGCCACCCTCAAAGAACCAGCTGATAGGAGGCTGGAAAATATCCTGAAAAGTATATACACACATACTGGTGTTATACTGCGACCAGCAATCGCATCAGCCTGGATGTGCAGTGCTGGAGTCGCATGGGCGGATTCCCTGACTGAGAATATTGATACCCTGGATAGGGACAATATTCTGTTAACTATAGAACATTTAAAGGATGCATTGCTATATATGCGTGATACGCAGAGGGATATTTGTACCCTGGCATCAAGAGTAAGCGCAATGTCCATCTCTGCCAGAAGAGCATTATGGACCAGACAGTGGTCAGGGGACTCAGATTCCAAACGGCACATGGAAGTATTGCCGTATAAGGGGGAGGAGTTATTTGGGGCTGGTCTAACAGACCTGGTGGCCACGGCAACGGCTGGAAAATCCACCTTTTTACCCCAGGTTACTTCACATCAACAGAAAAAGACAGTCTTTTCAAACTCAGTCCTTTCGTTCCCATAAGTACAAGCGAGCAAAAGGTCACTCTTTTCTGCCCAAGGGCAGAGGAAGAGGAAAAAGGCAGCACCATGCAGCCGCTTCCCAGGAGCAGAAGCCCTCCCCTGCTTCTGCCAAGTCTTCAGCATGACGCTGGGGCTTTACAAGCAGACTCAGACACGGTGGGGGCCCGTCTCAAGAATTTCAACGCGCAGTGGGCTCACTCGCAAGTGGATCCCTGGATTCTACAGGTAGTATCACAGGGGTACAAACTGGAATTCGAGGCGTTTCCTCCTCATCGGTTCCTGAAGTCTGCTTTACCAAAGTCTCCCTCCGACAGGGAGGCAGTTCTGGAAGCCATTCACAAGCTGTACTCCCAGCAGGTGATAATCAAGGTACCCCTCTTACAACAGGGGAAGGGGTATTATTCCACACTATTTGTGGTACCGAAGCCGGACGGCTCGGTGAGACCAATATTAAATCTAAAATCTTTGAACACTTACATAAAAAGGTTCAAATTCAAGATGGAGTCACTCAGAGCGGTGATAGCGAACCTGGAAGAGGGGGACTATATGGTGTCGCTGGTCATCAAGGATGCTTATCTCCACGTCCCAATATATCCTTCTCACCAAGGGTACCTCAGGTTTGTAGTACAAAACTGTCATTATCAGTTTCAGACGCTGCCGTTTGGATTGTCCACGGCGCCTCGGGTCTTTACCAAGGTAATGGCCGAAATGATGATTCTTCTACGAAGAAAAGGCATCTTAATTATCCCTTACTTGGACGATCTCCTGATAAGGGCAAGAACCAAGGAACAGTTAGAAGTCGGAGTGGCACTATCTCAGGTAGTGCTAAGTCAGCACGGATGGATTCTAAATATTCCAAAATCGCAGCTGATTCCAACGACACGTCTACTGTTCTTAGGAATGATTCTGGACACAGTCCAGAAGAAGGTGTTTCTCCCGGAGGAGAAGGCCAGGGAGTTATCCGAGCTAGTCAGGAACCTCCTAAAACCAGGACAGGTCTCAGTGCATCAGTGCACAAGGGTCCTGGGAAAAATGGTGGCTTCTTACGAAGCGATTCCATTCGGAAGATTCCATGCAAGAACTTTTCAGTGGGATCTACTGGGAAAATGGTCCGGATCGCATCTTCAGATGCATCAACGGATAACCCTATCGCCAAGGACAAGGGTGTCTCTCCTGTGGTGGCTTCAGAGGGCTCATCTTCTAGAGGGCCGCAGATTTGGCATTCAGGATTGGATCCTGGTAACCACGGATGCCAGCCTGAGAGGCTGGGGAGCAGTCACACAGGGAAGGAATTTCCAGGGCTTGTGGTCAAGCATGGAAACATCTCTTCATATAAACATTCTAGAACTAAGGGCCATTTACAATGCCTTAATTCAAGCATAACCTCTGCTTCAGGGTCAGGCGGTGTTGATCCAGTCGGACAACATCACGTCAGTCGCCCACATAAACAGACAGGGCGGCACGAGAAGCAGGAGGGCAATGGCAGAAACTGCAAGGATTCTTCGCTGGGCGGAAAATCATGTGATAGCACTGTCAGCAGTGTTCATTCCGGGAGTGGACAACTGGGAAGCAGACTTCCTCAGCAGACACGACCTTCACCCGGGAGAGTGGGGACTTCACCCAGAAGTCTTCCACCAAATTGTAAACCGTTGGGAAAGACCAAAGGTGGACATGATGGCGTCACGTCTAAACAAAAAACTGGACAGATATTGCGCCAGGTCAAGGGACCCTCAGGCAATAGCAGTGGACGCTCTGGTAACGCCGTGGGTGTACCAGTCAGTGTATGTATTCCCTCCTCTGCCCCTCATACCGAAAGTATTGAGAATCATAAGAAGGAGAGGAGTAAGAACTATACTCGTGGTTCCGGATTGGCCAAGAAGGTCTTGGTACCCGGAACTTCAAGAGATGCTCACGGACGAACCGTGGCCTCTACCTCTAAGACAGGACCTGCTACTGCAGGGGCCTTGTCTGTTCCAAGACTTACCGCGGCTGCGTTTGACGGCATGGCGGTTGAACGCCGGATCCTGAAGGACAAGGGCATTCCAGAAGAAGTCATCCCTACTCTGGTAAAAGCCAGAAAGGAAGTAACCGCAAAACATTATCACCGCATTTGGCGTAAATATGTTGCGTGGTGTGAGGCCAAGAAGGCCCCTACACAGGAATTTCAACTGGGTCGTTTCTTGCATTTCCTGCAAACAGGACTGTCTATGGGCCTAAAATTAGGGTCCATTAAGGTTCAAATTTCGGCCCTGTCGATATTCTTCCAGAAAGAACTGGCTTCAGTACCTGAAGTTCAGACATTTGTGAAAGGGGTGCTGCACATACAGCCTCCTTTTGTGCCTCCAGTGGCACCTTGGGATCTCAATGTTGTGTTGAGATTTCTAAAATCACACTGGTTTGAACCATTGTCTACGGTAGATTTAAAATATCTCACGTGGAAGGTGTCGATGCTGTTGGCCTTGGCTTCAGCTAGGCGTGTGTCAGAATTGGCGGCTTTATCATGTAAAAGCCCTTACCTAAATTTTCATTCTGACAGGGCGGAATTGAGGACTCGTCCTCAATTTCTACCTAAGGTGGTTTCTGCATTTCACATGAACCAACCTATTGTGGTACCTGCGGCTACTAGGGACTTAGAGGACTCTAAGTTGCTGGACGTTGTCAGGGCCTTGAAAATATATGTTTCCAGGACGGCTGGAGTCAGGAAAACTGACTCGCTGTTTATCCTGTATGCACCCAACAAGCTGGGTGCTCCTGCTTCAAAGCAGACGATTGCTCGTTGGATTTGTAGTACAATTCAGCTTGCACATTCCGTGGCAGGATTGCCACAGCCAAAATCAGTAAAAGCCCATTCCACAAGGAAAGTGGGCTCATCTTGGGCGGCTGCCCGAGGGGTCTCGGCTTTACAACTTTGCCGAGCAGCTACTTGGTCAGGGGCAAACACGTTTGCTAAATTCTACAAATTTGATACCCTGGCTGAGGAGGACCTGGAGTTCTCTCATTCGGTGCTGCAGAGTCATCCGCACTCTCCCGCCCGTTTGGGAGCTTTGGTATAATCCCCATGGTCCTTACGGAGTCCCAGCATCCACTTAGGACGTTAGAGAAAATAAGATTTTACTTACCGATAAATCTATTTCTCGTAGTCCGTAGTGGATGCTGGGCGCCCATCCCTAGTGCGGATTGTCTGCAATACTTGTATATAGTTATTGTTACAAAAAATTCGGGTTATTATTGTTGAGCCATCTTTTCAGAGGCTCCTTTAAATTTATCATACTGTTAACTGGGTTCAGATCACGAGTTGTACGGTGTGATTGGTGTGGCTGGTATGAGTCTTACCCGGGATTCAATATCCTTCCTTATTATGTACGCTCGTCCGGGCACAGTATCCTAACTGGCTTGGAGGAGGGTCATAGGGGGAGGAGCCAGTGCACACCACCTGATATCTCAAGCTTTTATTTTGTGCCCTGTCTCCTGCGGAGCCGCTATTCCCCATGGTCCTTACGGAGTCCCAGCATCCACTACGGACTACGAGAAATAGATTTATCGGTAAGTAAAATCTTATTTTGTCTTATGATTTACCAGTTTCTGCTATGTTGTATTCTGACGATTCTATGCCAGTCCTCACTGCGCAAGATGACGGTGAGGAGGGCGAAGTAGACCAGCAGTCAGATAGTGAAGATTTTGACAGCTCAGGCATTGATAATCTCATCACAGCGGTGCGTCAGTCTCTGAAGTTTACAGAGACTGAGGAGCCTCTGACAAATGTCAGATATACCCACTATAGCTTTTTAGTCAACATATGTCGACATGCGTGAGTGCTCTGTCATGAAGTCGTATTTACTAAACGACAGAGATCTCCAATGTTTTCCTGTTTCGGAATCTCTTAATAAGCTGTTAGTAGAAACACTGAAAAATCCGGATAACGGTTCTCTATACCTCGCCGATTTAAGTCTAGTTACCCGTTTCCAGAGTCTGTGACATCTACATGGGAGAATCCGCCAATGGTGAATTCGTCTGTGTCAAAGTCTGCCCTAAGTGACGATCACATTATACTTCTCGCTGATCAAATCTGGGAAGCTGCTGAGTATCTATGTACAGCTTCTACTGACGTCTGTCAGCTCACTTCTCGCATTTCATTGTCGCTAGTTACGGCACGACGAGCACTCTGGCTGCGATCTTGGCAAGCGGAGGCAGAGGTTAAGAGAGGTATAGAGGCGTTACCTTACGGGGGCGAGAAGTTGTTTGGTCCTCAATTGGACAAATGGATTTCTGAGGCCACGGGAGGGAAGTTTGTTTTCCTACCATTGCCTTCAACGGTGCCTAGACGGTAATACTCTGGCCCAGCGTTCAAATCTTTTAGACCTCAGCCCTTTCGAGGCCGTGGTAGAGGAACAGCCACGCCTGGCAGACGAGGACGTGGTTTCCAACAAACCAACACCAGTCGTCAGGACGCAAAGGTCACCGACAAGCCAGTGGCATGACGGGCTCCCAGACCATCTCGGATCTCCTGTTGTGGCGGCACGCCTTCAGACGTTCCATTTGGCGTGGTTCCAGACATCCACAGATGGGTGGCTCCGCAGTTAGTGTTAAAATGTTACAAAATAGAGTTCGACTGTCTCCCGCCACTGCGGTTTTTCAAGACGGGACTGCCTGTGTCGGACGACAAGAGGGCGGTTCTGCAAATTGCCATTCAGTCTCTGCTGGATTCAGCAGTTTTGATTCCGGTCCCTGTACACCAACAAGGTCAGGGTTATTATTCCAGTCTGTTTGTGGTACCGAAGCCGAATGGCTCGGTCAGGCCAGTATTGAACCTAAAGGGTCTCAATCTGTACGTCACTTACTACAGATTCAAGATAGAATCTCTGCGGTCAGTAATTGCAGGTTTGGAGCCACAGGAATTCATGATTGCGCTGGATCTCTAGGATGCGCACTTGCACATTCCGATTTGGCCACCTCATCAGAGGTTCTTGCGTTTTGCGATACGGCGGAACCATTACCAGTTTCAGACTCTACCGTTTGGCCTCTCGTCAGCGTCTCGGGTGTTCACCAAAGTGATGTCTGTGATGATAGCTCGTCTCAGATCCCTGGGAGTGATAATAGTTCCGTACTTGGACGATCTGCTCATCAAAGCTCAGTCTCAACAGATGCTCCTCCAACATGCGTTGCTAGTGTACAATGTACTAGTTCAGCACGGTTGGATTGTCAACTTCAAGAAATCGCATATAATTCCGTCTCAACGACTTCATTTCCTAGGTATGATTCTCGATACGGTTAATCAAAGAATTTACCTACCAGAACAGAAAGTACAGATTATTCGTCATCTGGTACAATTAGTGCTCAAGCCACGCACAGTCTCGGTACATTAGTACATTCGCCTCTTAGGCACAATGGTGTCGGCTTTCGAAGCGCGTCAGTTCGGAAGATTTCACTCACGTCCTTTTCAACTGGATGTGCTCGCACAGTGATCGGGCTCGCATCTGCAGATTCACCACAGGGTGAGGTTGTCGCCACGGGCCAGGGTATCTCTACTCTGGTGGCTCAAAGTACACAATCTAACCGCAGGGAAACGGTTCGGCGCCTGGAATTGGATAATTCTAACGACGGACGCGAGTCTCAGAGGTTGGGGAGCTGTAGTTCAAAATTGTCAACTCCAGGATCTCTGGGTGGATCACGAAAGATTGCTGTCTATAAATGTCCTGGAACTCAGCGCAATTTACGATGCGCTACGACTTTGGTCTCAGCCTGTCCAGGTGCAGTCAGACAGCGCGACGGCGGTCGCGTACATCAACAAACACAGAGGAACGAGAAGCCGCATGGCAATGCGGGAAGTAGCTCGAATCCTCAATTGGGCCGAGCATCACCAAGTGATATTGTCGGCAGTGTTCATTCCGGGACTGGACAACTGGGAGGCGGATTATCTCAGCCGTAGGGATTTTCAGCCGGGAGAATGGGCATTAAATCCAGAAGTGTTTCACATGTTGGTCCAGAGATAGGGTTACCCTCAAGTGGACCTGATGGCATCTCGCCACAATCACCAAACGCCCCAGTATGTGTCCAGAACGAGAGATCCAAAGGCAGTGGCGGTGGATGCTCTCACAATCGCATGGCCGTACAGACTCGTGTATCCGTTTCCACCGTTGCCGCTGCTCCCTCTGTTGCTAAAACGGATCAAAAGAGAGTCCGCCACAGTCATACTAGTGGCGCCTCATTGGCCTCGGAGAGCTTGGTTCTCGGATCTCCGCGGACTACTCGCAGACGATCCTTGGCCGCTCCCACGACGTCCGGACCTGTTACCACAGGGTCCGTTCCTTTACCCCATTTTAGCGCGGCTGCGTTTAACGGGGTGGCTGTTGAGACCGCCCTCTTAAGAAGAGAGGGCATTCCAGAATCGGTTATACCAACCATGTTACGAGCTAGGAAGCCAGTTACGGCAGCTCATTATTACACAATTTGGCGTGCCTATATAGGTTGGTGTGAAGCTCGGAAGTTTCCGACTTCATCTTTCAGTTATCCCGTCTTTTGTCATTTCTACAGAAGGGGTTAGATGGAGGTCTGCGTTTATGTACACCTGAGGTGCAGGTATCTGATTTGTCAAATTACTTTCAAAGACGATTGGCTCTATTGCCGTCGGTACACACTTTTCTACAAGGTGTCCTCAGCGTACAGCCTCCATTCATTCCACCTACAGCGCCATGGGACTTGAATCTGGTTTTAGATTTCTTACAGTCTTCATATTTTGAACCCTTACAGCAAGTGGATATAAAGTTTCTCACTTGGAAAACAATTTTTCTTCTAGCCTTAGCTTCGGCAAGGCGTGTTTCAGATTTGGGTGCCTTGTCATGCAAGCCACCGTATTTGGTGTTTCATGATGACAGAACGGAACTTCGGACGAATCCCGCTTTCTTACCAAAGGTGGTGTCATCTTTTCACATTAATCAACCAATAGTAGTTCCTGTGTTAACAGGACATTCTGGAACTCTGGATGTGGTACGCTCATTACGCGTTTCTGTATCCCGAACGTCTACAGTTCGTAAGACGGATACGTTGTTTGTTCTCTATGATGCTGCCAAGATGGGTTGGCCTGCGTCTAAGCAGACCTTATCCAGATGGATAAAACTGACTATACGTCAGGCTTACCTTCATGCTAGGTTACAGCCGCCTACATCAGTTACAGCTCATTCCACACGTTCTGTGGGAACTTCATGGGCCGCTGGTCGTGGAGCTTCCACGACGCAGTTTTGCCGTGCGGCTACATGGTCATCAGTGCACACGTTTGTGCGCTTTTACGAGTTTGATACGTTTGCGGCATCAGCATCTAGCTTTGGCCGCCTAGTGTTACAGGTGCCAAACAGCTCTCCCGCCCAAGGGGGAAGCTTTGGTACGTCCCAAGAGTACTCCAGTGACCCCTAGTGGATGAAAAAGAAAATAGGATTTTGGTACTTACCAGGTAAATCCTTTTCTTTGAATCCATAGGGGGCACTGGACGCCCACCCAGAACAGTTTTACCTGGTTTCTGGTAAGTTCAGGGGATCTTATGGTAACACACTCTCACCGACTGGTTCAAATTATCAAGTGCTGGTTATGGTGTCAACTGTTTAGTTGTCAGTAACGTTATGTGTCAACTTCATTGTTGTACGTTATGTTATATGTAATACTCCATTGTCAACCTCTCTATAGCTCCTGTTCGGCTCAGTAAAAAACACTGAGGTACTCTGGGATATGGAGGGGTGGAGTGTTCTAAATTTAAATATTCAGTGCCCTGTTCTTGCTAAAGCCGTCCATATCCCAAGAGTACTCCAGTGCCCCCTATGGATTCAAAGAAAAGGATTTACCTGGTAAGTACCAAAATCCTATTATCTGCAGGGGAAACTCTTTACTCTGAGGACTCTCTGAGGTCAGTGTTCTGCTGACTGGGTGGAAATGCCAGACGCTCTCTGTTTTCAGCGGTGCATGAAAAAGAGTTCACAAGACTTAAAGAAATCCCCCCGGGGGCGAATGTCGCTGCCCAGCCTTGAGTTACCCAATGATTTCTTCATGTCTTAATGAATTCTCCCAAGAACTAGTGAGGCAGGCGTGAAACAAGCCTTTAGCAGAGTGCAAGTGGTTATACCGGAGTGTTGCAGCGCTTACTGAGATTCCTCAGCTAGGTGAGCCTGTCTGTATGGGCGGCCGTCTCTCTGCAGGCATGTTCTCCAGCAGACACTCCACTCCCACTCCGCTATTGCGCTTAATTGTTTTCTCTTTTGTGTGCTGAGGGTTTTTGTGAGCGTTACGTAACTCTTGTTTGTAATATAACTTTTATACTGCAGTAGCGTGATTGTGGGTTTGTGGTCCTCCCCTGGGCAATAGTAGTAGTGGGGTGTGTATCATTACCAGTTATTTATATAGTGCACACATATAACGCAGCGCTGTACAGAGAATATTTGGTCCGTCACATCAGTCCCTGCTGCAGTGGAGCTTACACTCTATATTCCCTATCGTATGTACGGGTGTGGTTCGTTTTATCGACAGTGTCTAGGTCGACAATGTTTAGGTCGACCACTATAGGTCGACAGTCACTAGGTCGACATGGATGGAAGGTCGACAGGGTTTCTAGGTCGACATGTGCTAGGTCGACAGGTCTAAAGGTCGACATGAGGATTTTTTATTTATTTTTTGTGTCGTTTTCTTCGTAGAGTGACCGGGATCCCAAATTAGTGCACCGCGTCCCCTCGCATGGCTCGCTTCGCTCGCCATGCTTCGGGCATGGTGCCTTCGCTCTGCTACCGCTTCACTCTGCACACTTTACCGTTCCAATCGTAGTCCACGTGGATCGTTAAGTATGAAAAAATCCCCCAAAACATTTGAAAACCTCATGTCGACCTTTAGACCTGTCGACCTAGCACATGTCGACCTAGAAACCCTGTCGACCTTCCATCCATGTCGACCTAGTGACTGTTGACCTATAGTGGTCGACCTAAACATTGTCGACCTAGACACTGTCGATCTTCAGACCGGATCCCCGTATGTACACCTGCAGTAATGTGATAGCCGGAAGGACTACTTCTGCTGAGACTTTGCTTTCTGAGTGGATGCGGCTCTAGACTGTGATCTCTCACCAGTGCACTTTGTTGTTTCCCCTCCACAGATTGACAGAAAAAGCGGTGAAAGACTATTCGGTATATCGGTCCAGCCTGCTCTTTTGGGCCCTGGTTGACCTCATTTACAGCATGTTTAAGGTAACGATGTAATCCAGACAGCCAGTCTGATTGTGACCGCAGCTATACAGGAATCATTGTGATCTGCTGCAGCATGTTAGAGGTTCTACACTTAGATCTGTCCCTCACAAGCCATCGCATAGTTCCCTGACACCGCTGGTATGTTGCAGTCACTCCTTTGCTTGTAGCGTGTGACGCGCCCAGTGTTGGCATCCCAGACACAATTAGGGCTTGTCAGCGACTCTTAGGGTGCTGAGCTAGTGTTTAGAGGCAAATTACCATTAAGTAGCGGTGGTTTCCTGCCGTATGTTCTGCGAGTATCTCACCCCCTTCCCTCGCAGGCCGATCTGGCCCCGGACTCGCAGATCTTTGTACGTCACCCTACGAGGCTGCAAACCAACATCAGCGAATTCTCACAGGACGCGCCATCTCACCCCTAATTGAATTCCTACCTGTATGTGTTGAACTATAAATACCTTATAGTGTGCAATCTACTTATTTAGGAAATGGGCTTAAAAATGTATAATAATCTCGTATTGGGGTTGGAGCTGACCCCTAGTAACCTCTATGGCCAATACAGACCACCACACTGGTAGGGGGCATTTCAGCCATTCACTCCTTGTTCCCAGCAGATGCCAGTCTCCAGTGTCAGTGTACCTGAAAGGCGGACGTGTAAAATCCAGGCTGCTTAAAAGTCATTATTGTCTAATAGCCAATCATGTGTATGTCATTAATATTTACAGATGGAGCCACAGTTATCTTGGCTTCTCTGCTGCACCTAGGCCCACCATGGTTTATTAGCATAAGCCTTTCATCTATTGTTCTCAGCTGCAATACAATACAGAGAGAACATTACAGCAGGGGATTAAGTCCGACTGCCCAGTCTCCGTTAATCCTATTAAAGGCCAAGATTGGGAAGGCTCCATTTGTATGTAGCAGTGTTACCAGCTTTCTAGCCGTTGTATACGTCATTTGAGGTTGTTTCTAGTTTAGGAAAGCTTTAACTTTAAACAGAGCTTTTATTCGGCAATTACCACATGAATTGTGTGTTTGCATTGCAGAAGGTACCGATAAGTAACACAGAAGGAGGCTGGTCCTACTCCCTGGCGGATTACATCCGGCTCAACGACATGCCCATCTACGAGGCCGCAGACCGAGCCTTGAAGACGTTCCAGGACGAGTTCATGCCCGTAGAATCTTTTTCAGAGTTCATGGATGTGGCTGGTTCGTATCTTTTTATCCCCTCTTTGTCCTGCCATTTGTTTGGATAACTCGGCTCAGTCACGGCAGGTAAACAGGTGCAGGAGTCTTAATCTGCCTCGTGGAAGCACCTTAACCCCTGTGTATCCCCGCACTCTGGGTCCAGATTAGTTTGCTGGATGTTGCAGCCTCTCAGTCCTTAGTCTCACAGTGTAACATGTTGGGAGTGGTGTTCTGGCCGGCCGTCTCGTAGTTCCGCGTGATACAGACAGGACGTCCCTAGGAACCCGCTAGATGACGACTTTCATCCATTTCTCTTTGTTTTCCAGGTCTTTTATCTGAAATCAGCGACCCTGACAGCTTTCTTAAGGATCTTTTGAACTCTGTTCCTTGAGCTCCCATGAGAGAGGAGAGCCTGCTTTTAGCCTGTGGATTGCGCTGTTTTCCTCCCCTGGGTGTTGCAGTAATGTTTTTCCTACATTTTTTATTTTTATTTTGTTGTGTGTGTTTTTGGTGAACATGGGGGAGTGAGGGACGTTAGCTCGTTTGCTGTCTCGGAGACCTGCCGTTAACCCTGCAGTCTCTCTTCTTGCGGCAAAAAAAACACTTTATCTTCAGTTTCAGAAACCTTCGTGTCATCACATAAATCCAGATATAGCTGCCCACGCTGGGTGCCACATTGTGTGTGTTTTAGTGCGTTTGTGTGAGTTTCCGATACAGTGACGGACAATTGGAAGCCAAAGTAAACCGCAAAGCGACACTTTACTGCCAACGAGAATTCCCAGGACGGACACCATCATCTCTGCGCTATCTGCATGAAATTTCCAGCCCACCAAAGAAAATATTGCATGCCCACTTTCTTTAAAACATGTTCTTTTGTGTCCTGGGGGCAACCGGTAGGGGGGCTCAATGGAAACCAGTCTGGGGCAGCGATCCAAGCGTGCTGCGGTCTTCTCCTTCCTCTGCGGACCCCTGTGTTCCTACAGACAGTACTACAGAAGAACCCAGTCCTTTCTAGATGTGTTTTGATGACAATCTTGCTATCACACTGCGTGGAGTCAGGCTGAAGCAGCCGGAGCTTGGTGTGAAACCAGTGTTGTGTTTGATGATTTGGCATCTCACTGTTCGTGTCCATTTGTGCAGTCTGCTCACTGGTAAAGGAGTCTCCGCAACGGGGCGTCTCGGCAGTCAATTAACATGTAACCAGCTGTTGTCTGCTTAAGATAAAATGTAATAAAGCTTTTGTTTCTCAGTCTTGAGTCCTTTGAGAGATGATGATTTGCGATGATTGATTGATGCTGCTTAACCCGGAGTGTGTTTCTGCATTTTATCTTTCTTTTTCATTTCATTACCGCCCACGATGCGTTTGTCCAGTCCACCCTCGGCAATAGGGCAACACTGGAGCTTATAGTTAGGAAGGAAATTATTTTAGTTGTTGGCTCCTGTATGACTTTGCTAAGCCGTCTAAATGTTTTACATATTGTAAGTAGAAGAATGAGCAGGTGAGTTAAGTCTTAATGGCACCGCTCACCCAGACATGTGTTCTGGCCCCGTAAATCTGTACGTTTCATGCATCATGACGGGAACTGCCTGGCACAAACCTTTACGTTTAGTGGAGACTCATTAATGTTTGAGCTGATTAACATATAAATGAAATAATTGTGCTGATTGGCGGTTGTGCAATAAGGTGGTTTTGGCTATTGAGTTGTTGGGCAGAAGCGTTCCTGCCTCGGCTACTTATGCCAGGATAAAAATTAATTTGTCAGCCTTAAATGATCCCATATAAAGATGTTTACATGAATCTGGCCAAAACATATTGTGTGAGATGTTCTAAAGGCGCATGTGCAGGTACAGCTGGGGCAGGTAAATACAAACAGCAGGAATAAAAATAATCTCTTGGCGGAGTCTCATTAATCAGCCCGTATTACTACCAGTTATTTCTCTAACGTCCTTGAGGATGCTGGGACTCCGTAAGGACCATGGGGAAAAGACGGGCTCTGCAGGAGATAGGGCACTTTAAGAAAGATTTGGACTCTGGGTGTGCACTGGCTCCTCCCTCTATGCCCCTCCTCCAGACCTCAGTTTTACACTGTGCCCAGAGCAGGATGGGTGCACTGCAGAGAGCTCTCCTGAGTTCTCTGCCTAGAAGCATTTATGTTTGGATTTTTTTCTACTTTTTTACAGGGAGCACTGCTGGCAACAGGCTCCCTGCATCGAGGGACTGAGGAGAGAGGAGCAGACCTTCTTGTCTAAGATAGGCTCTGCTTCCTCGGCTACTGGACACCATTCGCTTCAGAGGGGGTGAACGCAGGTTCTTACTGGGCGTCCACCCCCGGAGCCGCGCCGCCGTTCTCCTCACAGAGCCAGAAGAACCGAAGTCAGAAGACGTCAGGCGGCAGAAGCCTTCAGCTTCACTGAGGTAACGCACAGCACTGCAGCTGTGCGTCATTGCTCCCATACACCTCACATACTCCGGTCACTGTAAGGGTGCAGGGCGCAGGGGGGGGGGGGCGCCCTGGGCAGCAATATAACACCTCTATTATGGCAAAAGAGAATATACATGTACAGGTGGGCACTGTACATGTATATAAAAGAGCCCCCGCCATATTTTAGTAAGTTTGAGCGAGACAGAAGCCCGCCGCCGAGGGGGCGGGGCTTCTCCCTCAGCACTCACCTGTGCCATTTTCTCTCCACAGCACCGCTGAGAGGATGCTCCCCGGACTCTCTCCTGCTTACACACGGTGAAGGGGTGTTTAAAAGAGAGGGGGGGGCACATAATTGGCGGATAACATATTATACAGCGCGGCTGGGGGAAAAACATTTTGTGTTGGTCTCCAGGGTCATTGCGCTGGGGTGTGTGCTGGCATACTCTGTCTCTCCAAAGGGCCTTGAAGGGGATACTGTCTAAGAAAAGAGATTCCCTGTGTGTGTGAAGTGTGTCGGTATGCGTGTGTCGACATGTTTGACGAGGAAGTCTCGCTTAATGTGGAGGGGGAGTGCTTGAATGTCATGTCGGCAACGCCGACACCGGAATGGGTGGATATGCTGAATGTCTTGAATGCAAATGTCAATCTATTGCATAAAAGGTTAGACAAGGCTGAAGCTAGGGATCAGTCAGGTAGCCAGACCATGCCTGTCCCTGTAGCGCCAGGCCCTTCGGGGTCTCAGAAGCGCACCATATCCCAGATCGATGACACAGATACCGACACGGATACTGACTCTAGTGTCGACTATGAAGATGCAAAATTACAGCCGAGGGTGGCAAAAGGTATTAGGTATATGATTATTGCCATTAAAGAGGCTTTGCATATTACTGAGGGTACACGAGGGACACGAGGGTACACATGTATAAAGGGAAAAAGCCTGAAGTCACCTTTCCGTCCTCATTTGAACTGAGTGAATTGTGCGAAAAGGCTTGGGACTCTCCGGATAGGAGACCACAAGTTCCCAAAAGGATTCTTATGGCGTATCCTTTTCCACAAACTGATAGGATACGCTGGGAATCTTCGCCTAAAGTAGACAAGGCGCTGACACGCTTGTCCAAAAGGTGGCACTGCCTTCTCAGGATACGGCTACCCTCAAGGATCCTGCTGATCGCAGGCAGGAAATTACCATGAAGCACATTTACACTCATTCAGGTACTATTGTTAGACCGGCTATGGCGTCGGCCTGGGTTTGTAGTGCGGCAGATTCCTTATCTACGGAGATTGACACCTTAGATAGGGATGCCATTCAAATGACCATAGAGCATTTCTTTTTCATCCACTAGGGGTCACTGGAGTACTCTTGGGATATGGACGGGCTTCCGTAGGAACACAGCACTGAATATTTAAATTTAGTAACACTCCACCCCTCCATATCCCTGAGCACTTACTCAGTGTTTTTTCTGTGCTGAACGTGGCAACACATGCTTAGCTGAAGTCACGGTTTTGTTGAAGAAACTTTTATTTATTTTTATTTTTTCTACTGTTTGACCACATCCCTGTCCCCCTTCCAAAAGGCAGGGTCAGGGATAGTGCAGCTGCTGATTGCAGCACGGGCGTGTCGGGCCTCTCTGAAAGAGCTCCCTCACAGCCCTCACATCCTCCTGCACTGGCTGGCCGGCGCTTACTGAAAAGCCCCGTCGGAGCCTCCGCACGTCTGCAGGAGTGAGGTATGTGAAACGGGGCGGTCAGCTCCCGCTGCCGCCCCGACGTGTGGAGACATAGTGCTGGGTGACGGCAAGGAGCGGCTCTCCCCTCTCAGCCTCCGGCATCTTCCCGCTCAGGCGCCCGCCCATTCCACCCCGCTCAGGCGGCCGCACGTTCGTCCACAGACCTCCGTGCAGGCACCGCGGCTCTCTCCACTCAGGCGCCCGCACGTTCGTCACAGACCTCCGTGCAGGCGCAGCGGCTCTCCCCTCTCAGGCGCCCGCACGTTCGGCCACAGACCTCCGTGCAGGCGCAGCGGCTCTATCCACTCAGGCGCCCACACGTTCGGCCACAGACCTCCGTGCAGGCGCCGCGGCTCTCCCCGCTCAGGTACCCGCCCGTTAGGCCACAGCCTCCGGCCAGGCACCTCGGAACAGCAGCGCTACCTTGGTAGCTGACACGCTATATATAGGAGCCCACCGCTGGGACACACGTAGCGCTCTACGATACCCGCTGGGGGCCCACACGCTGCGCTGCCGCTGTAATAAGATAAACAGCCATTACAGGGGGGACATATCAGTGAAATACTGCAGCAGCAGAGGGATTGTTACAGTATAATCAGTGAATGCACTGTGATTATGTGTATAAGTATAGCAGGGCAGCCATTTTTAACAGCTTCCTGTGTCTTCCTCTGTGATTCCAGAACGTTCCTGTCCTACATCTCTTCTCCACCGGAGGCGCAGGGGTGTTCGTGGGAATTTGGGATCAAATTTCATAGTACTGGCCACGTGTATTGCACTGGGCCAGATATATATACAGAGCCACCTTATTGCTATTTTACTGAGTCGTGCAGGTGTCTGTGTTTTGTGTATTGTATTGTCTGTCGCCATAATGAGTAAGGCACCAGCAAAAACTAAAAAGCATATTTGCAAAGTATGTGGCATGGATCTACCACATGTAACGTATGTTTTGTGGATTCCGTTCAGAATACCATTTCTGCTCCGGTTTTGCAACCAATTTCATCACCGGACCCTCCGTGGGGTATGTTAGTAAATGTACTGGAGAAATTTCAGACTGAAATGACCGCTGCTCGTCTGGAGCGAGAAACGCTAAGATCTGAGTCTAGGGTGAGACCGCCAGAACTACCGGAGGCGTCTCAGCCTTGCGTAGGGTCCAAATCCATTTTGGGCAAACGGGATAATTTTCATATGTCTTATGATTTTCCAGTGTCTGCTATGTTGCAGTCTGACGATTCCATCCCAGACCTCACGGAACACGATGAGGGGGAGGAGGGCGAAGTGGAGTCAGACGGCGAGGATGTTAACAGTTCCGGCATTGATGATCTCATCAGAGCGGTACGGCAGTCGCTAAGGTTTCCTGAAGCTGAGCAGCCTCTCACCAATGATCAGGTCATATTTACTAAACGACGGAAGACGCCAGTAAGTTTTCCTGTGTCGGATTCTCTAAATCAGATGTTAGTAGAATCCAGACAGAATCCAGATAAACGGTTTTCTATACCTCGCAGATTTAAGTCTAGTTATCCGTTTCCAGAATCGGTAACGGGTACATGGGAGAATCCACCAATAGTTGATTCTTCAGTGTCAAAGCTTACCAAGAAATTAACCATACCAGTGCCATCAGCTACTACGCTTAAAGATCCGTCAGATCGTAAGATAGAAACTATGCTTAAATCCATGTATGTAGCAGCAGGTGTGATGCTAAGACCTGGATTGGTTGGCATTTGGGTCACTAAGGCGCTCATAATATGGCTTACAGAACTCAAATCGGCTTTACATGACGAAAACCTGATAATTCAGGTGAATCAAATGATTGAGGCTGTAGAGTATCTCTGTACAGCGTCTACTGACGTCTGTCAGCTCACTTCTCGTATTTCATCTTCGCTAGTTACGGCACGAAGAGCACTCTACCTGCGTACTTATCAAGCGGAGGCAGAGGTCAAACGAAGTATAGAGGCGTTGCCTTACGATGGCAAGAAGTTGTTTGGTCCAGAATTGGACGCATGGATTAAGGAGGCTACGGGAGGTAAGTCTGTGTTCTTACCATTGCCTCCACCTGCGCCAAGAAGAAGGTACGCTGGACCTTCGTTCAAATCCTTTAGACCTCAGCCCTTTCGAGGACGTGGCAGAGGATCAGCCACGCCTGCTAGACGTGGTCGAGGACGTGGTTTCCATCAAACCAACACAACTCGCCAAGACGCTAAGGTTACCGACAAGCCAGTGGCATGACGGGTTACCAGCCCATCTCGGTTCTCCAATTGTGGGAGCACGCCTTCAGACGTTCCATGGGGCGTGGTTCCACACATCCGCGGAGGGCTGGATTCGCAATTTAGTGTTAAAAGGTTACAAAATAGAGTTCGACTGTCTGCCGCCTCTGCGGTTTTTCAAGACAGGATTGCCTCTGTCGGACGACAAGAGGAGAGTTTTGCAAATTGCCATTCAGTCCTTACTGGATTCGGCAGTGTTGATTCCGGTCCCTGTACACCAACAGGGTCAGGGTTATTATTCAAGCCTGTTTGTGGTCCCGAAGCCGGATGGCTCAGTCAGACCAATATTGAACTTAAAGGGCCTCAATCAGTACGTAACTTACTACAGATTCAAAATGGAGTCTCTACGGTCGGTGATTGCGGGGTTAGAGACCAAGGAATTTATGATTGCGCTAGACCTCAAGGATGCGTACTTACACATTCCAATTTGGCAGCCTCATCAGAAATTCTTACGATTTGCAATACGCCAGAACCATTACCAGTTTCAGGCTCTGCCGTTTGGCCTGTCATCAGCGCCTCGGGTATTCACCAAAGTAATGTCTGTGATGATAGCTCACCTCAGATCCCTGGGAGTGACGATAGTTCCGTATTTAGACGATCTGCTCATCAAAGCTCCGTCTCAACAGATACTTACCCAACATGCGCTGCTAACTTACAATGTATTGGTTCACCACGGTTGGATTGTCAATTTCAAGAAATCACATCTGATTCCGTCTCAACGCCTTCAGTTCCTAGGTATGATTCTCGATACGGTCAATCAAAGGATTTACCTACCACAACAGAAAGTACAAATGCTACGCCATCTAGTACAATTAGTACTCAAACCACGCACAGTGTCGGTACACTTGTGCATTCGCCTGTTAGGCACAATGGTGGCAGCTTTCGAGGCGCTTCAGTTCGGGAGATTTCACTCTCGTCCATTTCAGCTGAACGTGCTTGCCCAGTGGTCGGGCTCGCATCTGCAGATTCACCACAGAGTGAGGTTGTCACCAATAGCAAGAGTTTCTCTGCTATGGTGGCTCAAGGAACACAATTTAACCGCAGGAAGACGGTTCGGAGTTTGCAATTGGATAATTCTAACTACGGACGCCAGTCTCAGAGGTTGGGGAGCGGTAATTCAAAATTGTCAGCTCCAGGGTCTCTGGGCGGATCACGAAAAATTGCTGTCAATAAATGTTCTAGAACTCCGCGCGATTTTCAATGCGCTACGACAAGCGGTGCACATGGTTCGCTCTCAGCCTGTCCAAGTGCAGTCGGACAATGCGACAGCGGTCGCATACATCAACAAACAAGGAGGAACGAGAAGCCGCATGGCAATGCGGGAAGTAGCTCGAATCCTCAATTGGGCAGAATACCACCAGGTGATATTGTCGGCCGTGTTCATTCCGGGAGTGGACAACTGGGAAGCGGATTATCTCAGTCGTCGGGATCTTCACCCAGGCGAATGGTCATTAAATCCAGAAGTGTTTCACATGTTGGTTCAGCGATGGGGTTATCCTCAGGTGGACCTGATGGCATCTCGACACAATCATCAAACGCCCCAGTATGTGTCCAGAACAAGAGATCCAAAGGCAGTCGCGGTGGATGCTCTCACTGTCGCGTGGCCGTACAGTCTGGTGTATCTGTTTCCACCGTTTCCGCTGCTCCCTCTGGTGCTAAAACGGATCAAAGGAGAGTCGCTCACAGTCATACTAGTGGCGCCTCATTGGCCTCGGAGAGCTTGGTTCTCGGATCTTCGAGGATTACTCGCAGACGATCCGTGGCCGCTCCCGATACGTCCAGACCTGTTACAACAGGGTCCTTTTCTTTACCCCGATTTAGCGCGGCTGCGTTTGACGGGGTGGCTGTTGAGACCGCCCTCTTAAAAAGAGAGGGCATTCCAGATTCAGTTATACCAACCATGTTACGAGCTAGGAAGCCGGTTACGGCAGCTCATTATTACAGAATATGGCGTGCCTATATAGGTTGGTGTGAAGCTCGGAAATTTCCGACATCAGCTTTCAAGTTATGCCGCCTTTTGTTGTTTCTACAATCAGGCTTAGATGGAGGTTTGCGTTTATCTACACTAAAGGTGCAGGTATCTGCTTTGTCAATTTACTTTCAAAGACGATTGGCTCTATTGCCGTCTATACGCACCTTTCTCCAAGGTGTAATCAGGGTACAGCCTCCTTTCATTCCACCTACAGCGCCATGGGACTTGAATCTGGTTTTGGAGTTCTTACAGTCTTCATATTTTGAACCCTTACAACAAGTGGATATAAAGTTTCTCACTTGGAAAACAATTTTTCTCTTAGCCTTAGCTTCGGCAAGGCGTGTTTCGGATTTGGGTGCCTTGTCATGCAAGCCACCGTATTTGGTGTTTCATGATGACAGAGCGGAACTTCGGACGAATCCCGCCTTCTTACCAAAGGTAGTGTCATCTTTTCACATCAATCAACCAATAGTAGTTCCTGTGTTGACAGCACAGTCTGGAACTCTGGATGTGGTTCGTGCGTTACGCGTTTATGTAACCCGAACGTCTTCAGTTCGTAAGACGGATACGTTATTTGTTCTCTATGATGCTGCCAAGATGGGTTGGCCAGCATCTAAACAAACTTTATCCAGATGGATAAAACTGACCATACGCCAGGCTTACCTTCATGCTAGGTTACAACCGCCTACGTCAGTAACCGCTCATTCCACACGTTCTGTGGGAACTTCATGGGCAGCTGGTCGTGGGGCTTCTGCGACGCAGCTTTGCCGGGCGGCTACATGGTCTTCAGTGCACACGTTTGTGCGCTTTTACAAGTTTGATACTTTTGCGGCATCAGCATCTAGCTTTGGCCGCCTAGTGTTACAAGTGCCAAACTGCTCTCCCGCCCACGGGGGAAGCTTTGGTACGTCCCAAGAGTACTCCAGTGACCCCTAGTGGATGAAAAAGAAAATAGGATTTTGGTACTTACCAGGTAAATCCTTTTCTTTGAATCCATAGGGGTCACTGGACGCCCACCCAGAGCAGTTTACTTACTTGGGGTTAGTTCTGAGGATCTTATGGTAACACATTTTCACCGACTGGTTCAAGTTACAAGTGCTGGTTAGGGTGTCAACTGTTAGTTGTCAGTAACGTTATGGGTTAACTTCGTTATTGTCAGTTATGTTATATGTAATACTCCATTATTAACCTCTCTTAATTCCTGTTCGGCTCAGTAAAAAACACTGAGTAAGTGCTCAGGGATATGGAGGGGTGGAGTGTTACTAAATTTAAATATTCAGTGCTGTGTTCCTACGGAAGCCCGTCCATATCCCAAGAGTACTCCAGTGACCCCTATGGATTCAAAGAAAAGGATTTACCTGGTAAGTACCAAAATCCTATTATCAGAGATGCTGCCTTGTATATGAGAGATGCTCAGAGAGACATTTGTTTATTAAGCTCCAGAATAAATGCTATGTCTATTTCTGCTAGGCGGCTCTTGTGGACCCGACAGTGGACGGGAGATGCCGATTCAAAGCAGCATATGGAGTCCTTGCCTTACAAAGGGGAGGAGTTGTTTGGAGACGGCCTCTCGGACCTTGTCTCTACTGCTACGGCTGGTAAGTCGAATTTCTTACCTTATGTCCCCCCGCAGCATACAAAAAAGGCACCTCATTATCAAATGCAGTCCTTTCGTTCCAATAAAAACAAAAAGGTACGGGGATCGTCCTTTGTTGCCAGAGGGAAAGGCAGGGGAAAGAAGCTGCACACAGCTAGTTCCCAAGAGCAGAAGTCCTCTCCTGCGTCTGCAAAGTCCACCGCATGACGCTGGGGCTTCCCGGGGGGAGGCAGATCTAGTGGGGGCTCGTCTTCGGTTTTTCAGCCACGTCTGGGTTCACTCGCAGGTGGATCCCTGGGCATAAGAGATTGTTTCTCAGGGATACAGGCTGGAATTCGAAGACTTGCCTCCTCGCCGGTTTTTCAAATCGGCTCTGCCGGCTTCCCCGTTAGAGAGGGAGCTAGTGTTGGCAGCAATCCAAAAATTGTATATTCAACAGGTGATTGTCACAGTTCCTCATCTCCAGCAAGGAGAGGGATATTACTCAACCCTGTTTGTGGTCCCGAAACCGGACGGTTCGGTCAGACCCATTTTAAACCTAAAATCCCTGAACCTGTACTTGAAAAGGTTCAAGTTCAAAATGGAATCACTCAGGGCGGTCATCGCCAGCCTGGAGGGGGGGGATTGGATGGTGTCCCTGGACATAAAGGATGCTTACCTTCATGTTCCGGTATTCCCCCCTCATCAGGCGTTCCTGAGATTTGCAGTGCAGGACTGTCACTACAAATTTCAGACGTTGCCGTTTGGGCTTTCCACGGCCCCGAGAATTTTCACCAAGGTAATGGCGAAAAATGATGGTGCTCCTGCGCAGGCAGGGGGGCACAATTATCCCATACTTGGACGATCTCCTCATAAAGGCGAGATCTCGGGAGAAGTTGCTGGACAGCGTGTCTCTGTCCATGAAGACGTTGCAGTTACACGGCTGGATTCTTAATATACCGAAGTCCCAGCTAGTCCCTACAACACATCTGACTTTTTTGGGCCTGATTCTAGACACAGACCAGAAAAAGGTGTTTCTTCCGATGGAAAAGGTTCAGGAGCTCATAGCCCTGGTCAGGAACCTATTAAAACCAAAACCGGTTTCAGTGCATCACTGCACGCGGGTCCTGGGGAAGATGGTGGCTTCATACGAGGCCATCCCTTTCGGCAGGTTCCATGCGAGGACTTTTCAATGGGACCTCTTGGACAAGTGGTCCGGGTCCCATTTACAAATGCATCGAAGGATCACCCTGTCTCCCAGGACCAGGGTATCTCTCCTGTGGTGGCTGCACAGTGCTCACCTACTGGAGGGTCGCAGGTTCGGCATTCAGGACTGGGTCCTGGTGACCACGGACGCAAGCCTCCGAGGCTGGGGAGCAGTCACACTGGGAAGAAATTTCCAAGGTCTCTGGTCAAATCTAGAGACTTGTCTTCACATCAACGTCCTGGAGTTGAGGGCCATATACAACGCCCTGCGGCAAGCGGAGGAATTGCATCGGTAAAAACCGGTTCTGATTCAGGCAGACAATGTCACAGCAGTGGCACATATAAACCGCCAAGGCGGAACAAGGAGCAGAGTGGCCATGGCAGAAGCGACCAGGATTCTACGCTGGGCGGAAGGCCATGTAAGCGCGCTATCAGCAGTGTTCATCCCGGGGGTGGACAACTGGGAGGCGGACTTCCTCAGCAGGCATGACCTGCATCCGGGAGAGTGGGGACTTCATCAAGAAGTCTTCGCACAGATCACGGGTCGGTGGGGACTGCCTCAAATAGACATGATGGCATCTCGTCTCAACAAAAAGCTAAAGCGGTATTGCGCCAGGTCAAGGGACCCTCAGGCGGTAGCGGTAGACGCTCTGGTGACACCTTGGGTGTTCAGATCGGTCTATGTGTTCCCACCTCTACCTCTCATACCCAAAGTGTTGAGAATAATAAGAATAAGCAAGGTCAGAACAATCCTCATTGTTCCAGATTGGCCACGGAGGACTTGGTATCCGGAGCTGCAAGAGTTGCTCACAGAAGATCCGTGGCCTCTTCCTCTAAGGCAGGACCTGCTGCGGCAGGGGCCCTGTCTGTTCCAAGACTTACCGCGGCTGCGTTTGACGGCATGGCGGTTGAACGCCGGATCCTAGCTGAAAAAGGGATTCCGGAGGAGGTCATTCCTACCCTGATCAAGGCTAGGAAAGACGTGACGTTAAAACATTATCACCGTATATGGCGAAAATATGTTTCTTGGTGTGAGGCCAGAGATGCTCCTACGGAGGAGTTCCATTTGGGCCGTCTACTTCACTTCCTTCAAACAGGAGTGACTTTGGGCCTAAAATTAGGGTCCATAAAGGTCCAAATTTCGGCCTTATCCATTTTCTTTCAAAGAAAATTAGCCTCTCTTCCTGAAGTACAGACTTTTGTGAAGGGTGTGCTGCATATTCATCCTCCCTTTGTGCCTCCGGTGGCGCCTTGGGATCTTAACGTGGTGTTACGTTTCCTCAAGTCACCTTGGTTTGAACCACTCAAAACTGTGGAGTTGAAATACCTCACGTGTGAAGTGGTCATGTTGTTGGCATTAGCTTCGGTAAGACGTGTTTCAGAATTGGCGGCTTTATCACATAAAAGCCCATACTTGGTTTTTCACGTGGATAGGGCAGAGTTGAGGACTCGTCCTCACTTTCTGCCAAAAGTGGTCTCATCTTTTCATGTGAACCAACCTATTGTCGTGCCTGTGGCTACACGGGACTTGGAGGATTCCGAGTCCCTGGATGTGGTCAGGACTTTGAAGATTTATGTGACCAGAACGGCTAGAATCAGGAAGACTGAAGCTCTGTTTGTTCTGTATGCGGCCAACAAGGTTGGCGCTCCTGCTTCAAAGCAGACTATTGCTCGCTGGATCTGTAACACGATTCAGCAGGCGCATTCTACGGCAGGTTTGCCATTGCCTAAATCGGTTAAGGCCCATTCCACTAGGAAAGTGGGCTCTTCTTGGGCGGCTGCCCGAGGGGTCTCGGCATTACAGTTGTGCCGAGCAGCTACTTGGTCGCGGTCTAACACTTTTGCAAAGTTCTATAAGTTTGATACCCTGGCTGAGGAGGACCTCCTGCTTGCTCAATCGGTGCTGCAGAGTCATCTGCACTCTCCCGCCCGTTTGGGAGCTTTGGTATAATCCCCATGGTCCTTACGGAATTCCAGCATCCTCAACGACGTAAGAGAAAATAAGATTTTACTTACCGGTAAATCTATTTCTTGTAGTCCGTAGAGGATGCTGGGCGCCCGTCCCACGTGCGGACTACTTCTGCAAGACTTGTATATAGTTGTTGCTTACATAAGGGTTATGTTATAGTTTATCGGTTGAACCGAGGTTATGTTGTTGTTCATACTGTTGACTGGGTAGTGTATCACAAGTTATACGGTGTGATTGGTGTGGCTGGTATGGATCTCGCCCTTAGATTTACAAAAATCCTTCCTCGTACTGTCCGTCTTCTCTGGGCACAGTTTCCCTAACTCAGGTCTGGAGGAGGGGCATAGAGGGAGGAGCCAGTGCACACCCAGAGTCCAAAACTTTCTTAAAGTGCCCTATCTCCTGCGGAGCCCGTCTATTCCCCATGGTCCTTACGGAGTCCCAGCATCCTCTACGGACTACGAGAAATAGATTTACCGGTAAGTAAAATCTTATTTTCTCCCTGGTATCTGTCTACGTCCTGGGAAAACAATGACTGGCTGATGGTTTGTGTAAATACCCCAAACTCCCAAGTCCTGACATTATGCTGCCCAATTCCTTACTGTTCTCCTACTTCCAGTCCTTATTTTCCTGCATTCACATCGACTTCCAGCATTACAATATTATTCCTACAACTTTCATTTAGTTTCTGCGGTACAATGGGAGCAGAAGGCAGAGCCGGGGGTGAATACTGCGCTCTAGCCGTATAGCGCTCGTCTGTGATATGTGTAACTGCCGCTACAACGCCTTCCCTTGTATACATCCTTCAAAACTCGGTGAACGATGAAGCATCTGTGTACATAAACACTTGAGCAACAAACACCCATAAGATGGAACATTTTTGTGCGTCTTAATAACCAAAGCCCATTGGCATTGCTTGCGACTGAATATTGCTCAGTTACAAGGGTGCTGAAACTCCGTTGCAAAGTCGTCCGAGGTTCCGCTATCTGCTTTTACTTTTTCAATTCTGTATATAATTTTTTTTTAGTTTTTTTTTTAATACAAATTCGTCTGTTTAATCAATTTAAAAAAAGGATGCTTAGTAGGAGTGAATGACTGGAGAATATGCCATCATTCGTGTAATATCTGGAAGTACTGACTGTAATGTACTATATACACTGTGAAGTCCACAATCTCTCACCACTCAGCTGATCCCAGCTGCCATACAATGGGTACAGACGGAATGTGCATATACAAGGATGTGGCCTGGGCACTTATCAGTATGCCAAAATGGATGTGACAAAAGCATGGGCGTAGTATTATATGGCCAATGCTATGAAAATTGTTAGCTCGAAGACCTGTGCTCACATATAACACCTACCAGCCCCATCTGACTAGTAGTATTAACTGCAGGGACTATTTTAATGGGTTTGCTATGACTTATAATGTAGCAATAGTGGCGCGTTTCGTGGGCGAACTAACCACTTCCTCAGTTTCATTTCGTAGAGGCTGCTCTGCGGGGAGACGCTACGTCAGCACCGCTCTCACCAGCCTCTATGAAATTATTTCGAGCATCTCACAGCACACGTTAAAGCTTTATTCCATTGTAGTGACCAATGGTGGTCATTCAGAGTTGATCGCTAGCTGCTTTCGTTCGCTCTGCAGCGATGAGACAAAAAACGGCACTTCTGCGCATGCGGCGCAATGCGCACGTGCGTCGTACTAATGCAACGAACAATGTAGTTTCACACAAGATCTAGCGAAGCTTTTCTGTCGCATTGCTGGCTGCAGAGTGATTGACAGGAAGAGGGCGTTTCTGGGTGTCAACTGACCGTTTTCAGGGAGTGTTTGGAAAAACGCAAGCGTGGCTGGGCGATCGCAGGGCGTGTTCGTGACGTCAAAACAGGAACTGAATAGTCTAAAGTGATCACATGCGCTAAATATGTATTGAGCTACTCTAAAACTGCACAAAAAAAGTTTGCCGCTGCTCTGCGATCCTATCGTTCGCACTTCTGCTAAGCTAAAATACACTCCCAGCGTTTGCACAGCTGCTAAAAACTGCTAACGAGCGAACAACTCGGAATGACCATCTATGTACAGTGTGGGCGGCATCTTCATAAACAGTATTGTGGATTTGGAGTTAGTAGAAGGCTATATTGGGCTTGTCTCTCCCACTGGAAGGGTGACTTGAAGATGTGCTGGACTAGATGCATATAGTAGAACCTTGGACGGCACCTGTGTCCCCCATGAACCAGTTTATATCAGTTGGTTTTGTTGACTTTGTAGCTAAGAGAGAATTGTATTACTCACACTGACATATGCACAGAGCATGAAAGCACCGAGTCTGCTCCTGTGATCTGCAGCCAGCACTACAAAGGGTTATTACGTGTGCCATGTATGAAGACGGCAGCCCACATGAGAGCCCCGGGCACCTTAATTTGTTTTGTGTAACAGGAGCTCTTTGTTTCTCTATTGGAAGCACAAGCCCGCTGCAAACCCCTAATACAAACCTTTTAATTACCTAGGTGATAATTGTTTTCTGATTGCTACTGCCGAAACGTTCCGCACAAATGGGCTGCTTGGGTATTGTACCATACCACTAGCTTGGATTTACACATGACCTGTAAGCAGCAATGGGTTACAGTAGAGTAGACCCCCCCCATATACGTTTTCTATAGAGCCCATTTGTCTGTACAGGGGAGGCACCAGAGGTCACCTAATGGCATCCAACAGGCGACTCTATACCCTTTCTCTACCACAGAAGACAGAAACTTTCGGCTCAATTGGATGTCCAAGGTGGCATTTCTGCCATAGCAAGAGTAGGTACCTGAATCTTTGGAAGATCCTGCACCCCTGACATTATATCACACCTGAGCTCGCTGTGTTCCAAGAGGGACAGAAACGTTGATGGTGACACCAAGCTTGCTACAATGGCTGGATAGGTGGAAGAGTTAATGGAGGTAGATGAAGCTGATATTACCCACAAACTCTAGAATCCTCTATTATAGAGGATCCAGAAAACCCGGGAACCGCGCAGGCATAAAATGTCGCCCATCTGTAAAACCATGTATAAGCGGTCATCCAAGGATTGCTGGGCTCAAAAGCAGCTGCTTTGATTTAGGTTGTTGAGGCATGCAAATGTTCTTCCACCCAGTCCTGGCATATCCTACAGCTTGCGGTGCCTTGCAGTCGGTTGTGCAGTAACCAGGAGTAAGCCTCTCGGAGTGGACAGTTTTTAATGTTCTCGCCTCAGCTGCTCCTGGAGCTTAAGGGCAGATGCTCGACAGGCTGCATATGGCAAGAGGGTCACCAAATGGAACCTGGCTCAGAGGGAGCTATTGATGGGGAAGATCCTCATATATTCACCACGAGCGGGCCTGCAAGGGATGTCCCCCAGCCAGCACTCCTGGCAATGTATTATTTTACTTATTTAGCAAGCCAAACCGTGACTTACATCATGACTGAAGCAAACGTTTCTGCATGACTTAATTATCGCAGCTATGTAGGAAAGGGTTCGCATAGAAGATAATGCAATTATATTCTCCGTCAATGCCCGACTTCTACAACATCGCACTGTACAGAGCAAGGCCTTGCGTTCCACAGCGCTAAACGTTTTCTACTATGCGTCACTGAGGCATGCGCACAGGCCTGGACTCCAACCGAAATAATAGCCTTTTAAAAGTATGCATATAAAATGAACGCGTATACATATGAAACATGAGTTTTTGTATAAAATATATGTATCTATATGTATTTATATTCTTTTTCCATTGAGAGACTTTATAATACAATGAGCGTTACACACTATGCAAAAGGAATACATTGGAATATTGTATATATTTCCTGCCAAACACACACAGAACATTCCAGGGGTTTGGTCTGTACGTGCCTAAACTGCTGTGCATGGAGAACCTCATGTTTATCCTGAAAGTCTGATTTATAGAATTTATATCACCAGAGTGTAACAGGAATCTGACCTTACATACACATGTGCCCTTAGTGCTGAAAGTGTGCACCAGCGTTTGCACTGTGAATTGTGTATTGTACTCTGTCACAGCAGTGTAGCAGCTCTTAATGTGTTTGGAAATAAGATTGTGGAGACCACCTGCCTGACGTTATAGGGTGTGACCACCTTCTACATAAGCCAGCTCCTTCCTACCCACCTAACTGTAGGTGCTCTAACCAGAGCAGCTTGTAGTGTGCGTCCTACCACTGTAACTTGTAGTACAGAGGCAATAAGGGAGGTAAGTCCCGTATTATAAACTGCTACTGTAGGTTCCTATCTGAAAGGCAGAGGGGTAACCACAGCTTGTCATAGAGTGCACTGACGAGCCTGTGGTTACAGTAGAAGTTATGACAGAATTTAATTGTTGCAGTGTTTAACGGACATTGCTCTTTAGTTATGTGTATATGTGTGTATATGTATATATATATATATATATATATATTTAAATTTAAATAAAAGGAGAATACTGCGCCACTTGTGATAACAACAAAATAAATATGTATGATCTGACACTCCCTAAAAAATATATATAGGGCGTCTGCTGGCCCCCAAATAAACAGGGATGGTAGTTCCCTGTATAATAGAATTTCTCTGACGTCCTAGTGGATGCTGGGAACTCCGTAAGGACCATGGGGAATAGCGGCTCCGCAGGAGACTGGGCACAAAAAGTAAAAGCTTTAGACTAGCTGGTGTGCACTGGCTCCTCCCCCTATGACCCTCCTCCAAGCCTCAGTTAGATTTTTGTGCCCGAACGAGAAGGGTGCAAGCTAGGTGGCTCTCCTGAGCTGCTTAGAAGTAAAAGTTTAAATAGGTTTTTTATTTTCAGTGAGTCCTGCTGGCAACAGGCTCACTGCATCGTGGGACTAAGGGGAGAAGAAGCGAACTCACCTGACTGCAGAGTGGATTGGGCTTCTTGGCTACTGGACATTAGCTCCAGAGGGACGATCACAGGTTCAGCCTGGATGGGTCCCGGAGCCGCGCCGCCGGCCCCCTTACAGAGCCAGAAGAGCGAAGAGGTCCGGAGAAAGCGGCGGCAGAAGACGTTCCTGTCTTCAAATAAGGTAGCGCACAGCACTGCAGCTGTGCGCCATTGCTCTCAGCACACTTCACACTCCGGTCACTGAGGGTGCAGGGCGCTGGGGGGGAGCGCCCTGAGACGCAATAAAAACGATATAAAAACCTTATATGGCTAAAAAAAATGCATCACATATAGCTCCTGGGCTATATGGATGCATTTATCCCCTGCCAGTTTCCTGAAAAAAGCGGGAGAAAAGGCCGCCGTGAAGGGGGCGGAGCCTTTCTCCTCAGCACACAAGCGCCATTTTCTTTCACAGCTCCGCTGGAAGGACGGCTCCCTGACTCTCCCCTGCAGTCCTGCACTACAGAAACAGGGTAAAACAGAGAGGGGGGCACTATTGGCAGCTAATATATAAATACAGCAGCTATAACAGGGAGTAACACTTATATAAGGTTATCCCTGTATATATATAGCGCTCTGGTGTGTGCTGGCAAACTCTCCCTCTGTCTCCCCAAAGGGCTAGTGGGGTCCTGTCCTCTATCAGAGCATTCCCTGTGTGTGTGCTGGGTGTCGGTACGATTGTGTCGACATGTATGAGGAGGAAAATGATGTGGAAGCAGAGCAATTGCCTGTGTTAGTGATGTCACCCCCTAGGGAGTCGACACCTGACTGGATGGTAGTAATTAAAGAATTACGTGACAATGTCAGCACTTTGCAAAAAACTGTTGACGACATGAGACAGCCGACAAATCAATTAGTGCCTGTTCAGGCGTCTCAGACACCGTCAGGGGCGCTAAAACGCCCGTTACCTCAGATGGTCGACACAGACCCTGACACGGATACTGAATCCAGTGTCGACGGTGACGAGACAAACGTAATGTCCAGTAGGGCCACACGTTACATGATCACGGCAATGAAGGAGGCATTGAACATTTCTGACACTACAAGTACCACAAAAAAGGGTATTATGTGGGGTGTGAAAAAACTACCAGTGGTTTTTCCTGAGTCAGATGAATTAAATGAGGTGTGTGATAAAGCGTGGGTTTCCCCCGATAAAAAACTGCTGATTTCTAATAAATTATTGGCACTATACCCTTTCCCGCCAGAGGTTAGGGCACGTTGGGAAACACCCCCTAGGGTAGATAAGGCGCTCACACGCTTATCAAAACAAGTGGCGTTACCGTCTCCTGATACGGCCGCTCTCAAGGAACCAGCTGATAGAAGGCTGGAAAATATCTTAAAAGGTATATACACACATACCGGTGTTATACTGCGACCAGCGATCGCCTCAGCCTGGATGTGCAGCGCTGGAGTGGCTTGGTCGGATTCCCTGACTGAAAATATTGATACCCTGGATAGGGACAGTATATTATTAACTATAGAGCATTTAAAGGATGCATTACTATATATGCGAGATGCACAGAGGGATATTTGCACCCTGGCATCTAGAGTAAGTGCGATGTCCATTTCTGCCAGAAGAACGTTATGGACGCGACAGTGGTCAGGTGATGCGGATTCCAAACGACATATGGAAGTATTGCCGTATAAAGGGGAGGAGTTATTTGGGGTCGGTCTATCGGACCTGGTGGCCACAGCAACGGCTGGAAAATCCACCTTTTTACCCCAGGTCACCTCTTAGCAGAAAAAGACACCGTCTTTTCAAACCCAGTCCTTTCGTCCCTATAAGGGCAAGAGGGAAAAAGGCCGCTCGTTCCTGCCCCGGGGCAGAGGAAGGGGAAAAAGACTGCACCATGCAGCCTCTTCCCAGGAGCAGAAGCCCTCCCCCGCTTCTGCCAAGTCCTCAGCATGACGCTGGGGCTCTGCAAGCAGACTCGGGCACGGTGGGGGGCCGTCTCAAGAATTTCAGCGCGCAGTGGGCTCACTCGCAAGTGGACCCCTGGATCCTGCAGGTAGTATCACAGGGGTACAAATTGGAATTCGAGACGTCTCCCCCTCGCCGGTTCCTGAAGTCTGCTCTACCAACGTCTCCCTCCGACAGGGAGGCAGTATTGGAAGCTATTCACAAGCTGTATTCCCAGCAGGTGATAATCAAGGTACCCCTCCTACAACAGGGAAAGGGGTATTATTCCACGCTGTTTGTGGTACCGAAGCCGGACGGCTCGGTGAGACCAATTTTAAATCTAAAATCTTTGAACACTTACATAAAAAGGTTCAAATTCAAGATGGAGTCACTCAGAGCAGTGATAGCGAACCTGGAAGAAGGGGACTATATGGTATCTCTAGACATCAAGGATGCTTATCTCCATGTCCCAATCTACCCTTCTCACCAAGGGTACCTCAGGTTTGTGATACAAAACTGTCATTATCAGTTTCAGACGCTGCCGTTTGGATTGTCCACGGCACCACGGGTCTTTACCAAGGTAATGGCCGAAATGATGATTCTTCTTCGAAGAAAAGGCGTATTAATTATCCCTTACTTGGACGATCTCCTGATAAGGGCAAGGTCCAGGGAACAGTTAGAGGTCGGAGTAGCACTATCTCAGGTAGTGCTACGTCAGCACGGGTGGATTCTAAATATCCCAAAATCACAGCTGATTCCGACAACACGTCTACTGTTCCTAGGGATGATTCTGGACACAGTCCAGAAAAAGGTGTTTCTCCCGGAGGAGAAGGCCAGGGAGTTATCCGAGCTAGTCAGGAACCTCCTAAAACCAGGACAAGTGTCAGTGCATCAGTGCACGAGAGTCCTGGGAAAAATGGTGGCTTCTTACGAAGCGATTCCATTCGGAAGATTCCATGCAAGAACTTTTCAGTGGGATCTGCTGGACAAATGGTCCGGATCGCATCTTCAGATGCATCAGCGGATAACCCTATCTCCAAGGACAAGGGTATCTCTCCTGTGGTGGTTACAGAAGGCTCATCTTCTAGAGGGCCGCAGATTCGGCATTCAGGATTGGATGCTGGTAACTACGGATGCCAGCCTGAGAGGCTGGGGAGCAGTCACACAGGGAAGAAATTTCCAGGGCTTGTGGTCAAGCATGGAAACGTCTCTTCACATAAATATCCTAGAGCTAAGGGCCATTTACAATGCCCTAAGTCAAGCAAGGCCTCTGCTTCAGGGTCAACCGGTATTGATCCAGTCGGACAACATCACGGCTGTCGCCCACGTAAACAGACAGGGCGGCACAAGAAGCGGGAGGGCAATGGCAGAAGCTGCAAGGATTCTCCGCTGGGCGGAAAATCATGTGATAGCACTGTCAGCAGTGTTCATTCCGGGAGTGGACAACTGGGAAGCAGACTTCCTCAGCAGACACGACCTCCACCCGGGGGAGTGGGGACTTCATCCAGAAGTCTTCCAAGTGATTGTAAACCGTTGGGAAAAACCAAAGGTGGACATGATGGCGTCCCGTCTCAACAAGAAACTGGACAGATATTGCGCCAGGTCAAGGGACCCTCAGGCAATAGAGGTGGACGCTCTGGTAACTCCGTGGGTGTTCCAGTCGGTATATGTGTTCCCTCCTCTTCCTCTCATACCAAAAGTACTGAGAATCATAAGAAGGAGAGGAGTAAGAACGATACTCGTGGCTCCGGATTGGCCAAGAAGAACTTGGTACCCGGAGCTGCAAGAGATGCTCACGGAGGACCCGTGGCCTCTACCTCTAAGGAAGGACCTGCTCCAGCAGGGACCTTGTCTGTTCCAAGACTTACCGCGGCTGCGTTTGACGGCATGGCAGTTGAACGCCGGATCCTGAAGGAAAAAGGCATTCCAGATGAAGTCATCCCTACCCTGATCAAGGCCAGGAAGGATGTAACTGCAAAACATTATCATCGCATTTGGCGAAAATATGTTGCGTGGTGTGAGGCCAAGAAGGCCCCTACGGAGGAATTTCAACTGGGTCGTTTCCTACATTTCCTGCAAGCAGGATTGTCTATGGGCTTAAAATTGGGATCCATTAAGGTTCAAATTTCGGCCCTGTCGATCTTCTTCCAGAAAGAACTGGCTTCAGTGCCTGAAGTTCAGACGTTTGTCAAAGGGGTACTGCATATACAGCCTCCTTTTGTGCCTCCAGTGGCACCTTGGGATCTCAATGTAGTTTTAGGCTTCCTAAAATCACATTGGTTTGAACCACTTGCCACAGTGGATTTGAAATATCTCACATGGAAAGTGGTAATGCTGTTGGCCCTGGCTTCAGCCAGGCGCGTATCAGAATTGGCGGCTTTATCCTATAAAAGCCCTTACCTGATATTTCATTCGGATAGGGCGGAATTGAGGACTCGTCCTCAATTTCTCCCTAAGGTGGTTTCAGCGTTTCACATGAATCAACCTATTGTGGTACCTGTGGCTACTAGGGACTTGGAGGACTCCAAGTTGCTGGACGTAGTCAGGGCCCTGAAAATATATGTTTCCAGGACGGCTGGAGTCAGAAAATCTGACTCGCTGTTTATACTGTATGCACCCAACAAGCTGGGTGCTCCTGCTTCTAGGCAGACGATTGCTCGTTGGATTTGTAGTACAATTCAACTTGCACATTCTGTGGCAGGCCTGCCACAGCCAAAATCTGTAAAAGCCCATTCCACAAGGAAGGTGGGCTCATCTTGGGCGGCTGCCCGAGGGGTCTCGGCTTTACAACTTTGCCGAGCAGCTACTTGGTCAGGGGCAAACACGTTTGCTAAATTCTACAAATTTGATACCCTGGCTGAGGAGGACCTGGAGTTCTCTCATTCGGTGCTGCAGAGTCATCCGCACTCTCCCGCCCGTTTGGGAGCTTTGGTATAATCCCCATGGTCCTTACGGAGTTCCCAGCATCCACTAGGACGTCAGAGAAAATAAGAATTTACTTACCGATAATTCTATTTCTCGTAGTCCGTAGTGGATGCTGGGCGCCCATCCCAAGTGCGGATTGTCTGCAATACTTGTATATAGTTGTTGTTACAAACAAATCGGGTTGTTTATTGTTGGAAGCCATCTTTTCAGAGGCTCCTACGGTTATCATACTGTTAACTGGGTTCAGATCACGAGTTGTACGGTGTGATTGGTGTGGCTGGTATGAGTCTTACCCGGGATTCAAGATCCTTCCTTATTATGTACGCTCGTCCGGGCACAGTATCTTAACTGAGGCTTGGAGGAGGGTCATAGGGGGAGGAGCCAGTGCACACCAGCTAGTCTAAAGCTTTTACTTTTTGTGCCCAGTCTCCTGCGGAGCCGCTATTCCCCATGGTCCTTACGGAGTTCCCAGCATCCACTACGGACTATGAGAAATAGAATTATCGGTAAGTAAATTCTTATTTTAACAGCAGAAAAAGGGGGGATGGGGGATAAAGCGACCAATGGTGTCTGAAATAAATGAATCTGACAGTATATAAATATAAAAGTACTTTACAAATTTATTCACATAAAGTTCTAAAAATAATGTACAAAAATCTCTTTAAAAAAAATGGGATAAAAACAACACACACAATTATATAAATAGACAAGTAAAGTGCAACATGCAATAATTGTAAGAGGATTTGGCTTATCTGAGTATGGGGTCACTATCAGGTTTCCCACCGCGTTTCGTCACACAGACTTCATCAAGGGTTAAAGGCAAAGTGGGACTGGGCTTCTATTTATGCTACTACTAATCCATACTCAATTATGACATCACATCCTGTTTTTTAATTATGTTATTACATGCCAAGCTTTAAACCTATAAATATAATTAGAATTCATAGTGAGCATATAGTACATATGTATCCAGTGTAAAACCTGTCTCCAAAACATTCGTTTTACACTGGATACATATGTACTATATGCTCACTATGAATTCGTGATGAAGTCTGTGTGACGAAACGCATTGGGAAACCTGATAGTGACCCCATACTCAGATAAGCCAAATCCTCTTACAATTATTGCATGTTGCACTTTACTTGTCTATTTATATAATTGTGTGTGTTGTTTTTATCCCATTTTTTTAAATACATTTTTGTACATTATTTTTAGAACTTTATGTGAATAAATTTGTAAAGTACTTTTATATTTATATACTGGCAGATTAATTTATTTCAGACACCATTGGTCGCTTTATCCCCCATCCCCCCTTCTTCTGTATGTATATGTGTGTGTATATATATATATATATATATATATATTGACTTACAGTATTGTTCTGGCTATGACAACAGCTGGGAGGGACAGTAGATATTTTGGTGATGTCTCCATCATCCCACACACACAAGATGTTTGACACCTGTATACAGTGATCCTGGCACAGCCCACACCAGCACACAGCTCACAGTCTGGCCCTGTATTTCCCAATCCCCGCACATTGTATGGAGCCTGATGACCACGGCAGCTCCACCTGATGAGATCAGCCACGGTCTATGATGGAGCTGAGGAGCGTTTATACCTGGACATCTGTCACCCAGTAACAAGGCTGACTGGTCTGGGCACTCGGCTCTCCAATAACAGAAGTGATGTACTATTAGAATGTAGCAGTGATTCAGGCACACAGACGCTGGGTATGGCCTGTGAGTAATGTCACAGCTGAACATGATAATAAGTGATGTAATACAGACAGATGTGTCTTATGACTTGTGTTGGGTCGCCTCTCCCAATGCCTTGTTTGTGGTGTACTATTTATATGGGTTACTCTATGAAAGCGTCTCGTTTCCTGCATGTTATCCGTGTTACTCGCAATGCTGCGCTAATCCCTAGCAGTACAGAGGATGTCAGATCTCCCAGCAGAGACCAGTCCCCTCTCTGGCTCGCCACGCATCGGCCCCGGTGGCGAGCTTTGCTCGGCACACTACTATATTCAACCTCGGGTGATGGGGTGGACCACCACCCGAGTGGGAATACCGGGCTTCGGTTGGGATTCTGACCACCCGCTGTCTTTATTCCGGCATCTGTATCCTGAACGCCGGGATCCCGACAGCCGATAAACTAACTGCATCCCATGTGTACAGACAGGCCACCGGTGACTGACCTCTCAACTGGACGGGCACATTTGAAAGCCAGGACACATTGGGGGGACAATTGGTAAGTATGTGTGTGTGCACTTGCCAATCGTCCGATAGATTGGCAGATCGGCCGATTGCCCAATCTGTCGGCCAGGTGTGTACCCAGTTTAAGTGCGGCTGGAGGACCGAGGTTGGGAAGCACTATATCAGTAAAACTCCTTTTCCGCCTATGAGCACAGGTCGGAGCCTGACACAGTTGCTGCCCGGCTGCGACCCGTGCTAGAGCCCCCTTCTACACTGCGCTCGCCAACCCGGCATAATGCCGGATTGGTGAGGCTGCTAGTGACGCGGCAGGGGTGGCGCTGGGAGATCACATGATCTCCCAGCGCGCTGCCCTTCCATACAGTGTGAACAGGAGCCGTGTCGCATCGACACGGCTCCCGTTTACACTACACAGCTTACCGGGTTGAACGCGTGTTCAACCCAGCAAGCTACCCAGGTAGGATTCCCGGATCACTTGATCCGGGAATTTGCAGGGGGGGGGCGTTTCCACTAGAAAAAAACACGGGTAAGGGCGCGCCCCCGCGCATTTACACGTGTTTTTAGAGCTAGTGGAAAAGGGATATAAGAGTTCCACTACACTGTCGAACTATAAATTCTTATCTACAGTATGCAGGAAATGAAGAGGAGATAAGTGCAGGATATTGTTACCTGTGTCCTTGAACAGAATGACTGACAGGAAGTCTGCTGTGCACTGGAAAATGTTTCCCCCACAATACAACACTTATCTTGAATATGTCCCTGTCCTGGTGAGTAGCTGACACTCTGACCTATATGCGTCTCTATAAGTTATTAGTAGCTCTGGTTTATGCGCCAGTATTGTATCATTATTGTCCCTTTCATGTTGGCCGGACACTATGGCACCAGGGTCTATTGTAGGCAAGATGGGCCAGTGTTGAGGAAATTAGATCAGCCCCCACGCCCTTCTCTCCAGCCCGACGACACGTTCTGTTGACCAATCACATTTTGTGTCGTATTTGAAAACTGATTTCTGACATACCGGTTGCCACTGACACTCGTCAGCCTAATCTAGCCGATTACAGATCATACAATGCTTTTCAAACCTTTAGCCTTAATGTGGGATTATGTCTACGATTCATGTTATTCCCTCCATTGTAGTGTGGTGTTGTGACTCTGTTATATCTGTTGTTAGGTATACAATGTACTGACCTGAGAAACATTTCCCACTGTAGGGGAGATGCATCAAGCTGTGGAGAGAGAACGGAGAAGTTGCCCAAAGGAGCCAATCTGTCATTTATCTAGCGCCATCTTTGAAATGACAGTTACAAGCTGATTGGCTGCTATGCGCAACTACTCTACTTTATCTCTCTCCAAGGTTTGATACATCTCCCCCAGTCTGTACAATGTACTTCATTGGAGCATTTGGCTGTGCACCTCCAAGCACCAGGACTGCGTGCTCCTGCAGTCGCATGCGACAGACGCTTGGCTTTGTGTGCTGCACATCTAACCTAGCGTCCGTCGCTAGCGTTATGTTAATGAAGGACGGAACATGCTCGCTATGTCCTTCATTAAAGTCTCCCCAGTGTGTAGGGGCAATTCGGTCTGACGGGGATTCGTTCCTATGTCGGAACGAATCCCTGTTGCCCCAGTGTGTACCCAGTGTTAGAGAGAGCAAGAAAATGTCATTCTCCAGCACCTGTGCAGAGTAGTGCCTCTCAAACCTGCTCCTCATGGGACCCTGACAGCACATGTTTTCCAGATCTTCTACCTGGAGCACAGGGGTGTTAATTGACTAGCACGACAGATCTGCTGGTGGTACTAATTATTCCATATGATACTTTGAAAACATGCACTTGTGTGTGTATATGTGTGTGTGTGTATATGTGTATATATACACTGCTCAAAAAAATAAAGGGAACACTAAAATAACACATCCTAGATCTGAGTGAATGAATTATTCTTATTAAATACTTTGTTCTTTACATAGTTGAATGTGCTGACAACAAAATCACACAAAAATTATCAATGGAAATCAAATTTATTAACCCATGGAGGTTTGGATTTGGAGTCACCCTCAAAATTAAAGTGGAAAAACACACTACAGGCTGATCCAACTTTGATGTAATGTCCTTAAAACAAGTCAAAATGAGGCTCAGTAGTGTCTGTGGCCTCCATGTGCCTGTATGACCTCCCTACAATGCCTGGGCATGCTCCTGATGAGGTGGCGGATGGTCTCCTGAGGGATCTCCTCCCAGACCTGGACTAAAGCATCCGCCAACTCCTGGAAAGTCTGTGGTGCAACGTGGCGTTGGTGGATAGTGCGAGACATGATGTCCCAGATGTGCTCAATTGGATTCAGGTCTGGGGAACGGGCGGGCCAGTCCATAGCATCAATGCTTTCGTCTTGCAGGAACTGCTGACACACTCCAGCCACATGAGGTCTAGCATTGTCTTGCATTAGGAGGAACCCAGGGCCAACCGCACTAGCATATGGTCTCACAAGGGGTCTGAGGATCTCATCTGGGTACCTAATGGCAGGCTACCTCTGGCGAGCACATGGTTGGCTGTGCGGCCCCCCAAAGAAATGCCACCCCACACCATTACTGACCCACTGCTAAACCGGTCATGCTGGAGGATGTTGCAGGCAGCAGAACATTCTCCTTGGCGTCTCCAGACTCTGTCACGTCTGTCACATGTGCTCAGTGAAACCTGCTTTCATCTGTGAAGAGCACAGGGCACCAGTGGCGAATTTGCCAATCTTGGGGTTCTCTGGCAAATGCCAAACGTCCTGCACGGTGTTGGGCTGTTAGCACAACCCCCATCTGTGGATGTCGGGCCCTCATACCACCCTCATGGAGTCTGTTTCTGATCGTTTGAGTAGACACATGCACATTTGTGGCTTGCTGGAGGTCATTTTGCAGGGCTCTGGCAGTGCTCCTCCTGTTCCTCCTTGCACAAAGGCAGAGGTCCTGCTGCTGGGTTGTTGCCCTCCTACGGCCTCCTCCACGTCTCCTGCTGTACTGGCCTGTCTCCTGGTAGCGCCTCCATGCTCTGGACACTACGCTGACAGACACAGCAAACCTTCTTGCCACAGCTCGCATTGATGTGCCATCCTGGATGAGCTGCACTACCTGAGTCACTTGTATGGGTTGCAGACTCCGTCTCATGCTACCACTAGAGTGAAAGCACCACCAGCTTTCATAAGTGACCAAAACATCAGCCAGAAAGCATAGGAGCTGAGAAGTGGTCTGTGGTCACCACCTGCAGAACAACTCCTTTATTGGGGGTGTCTTGCTAATTGTCTATAATTTCCACCTGTTGTCTATACCAGGCAGCCTCCTTCTATAACTCTTCCCTTACTGCTGCTCTTGACTCTGTGGCCCCCCTCTCATCTGTCCCCCTCCGCCGCTCCAAACCCCAACCCTGGCACACTAAACTCACACGATTCCTACAAAAATGTCCACGGTCTGCAGAACGCTCTTGGAGGAGATCCCACTCTCTGGCGGACTTTCTCCATTTCAAGTTTATCCTCTCTTCCTATAGCTCTGCTCTTTCTCTCGCCAAGCAATCCTTTTTCCAAACACTCATCTCTTCTCAGTCCTCCAGTCCACGCAGACTCTTTGAAACTTTCAACACTCTCCTTCGCCCCCCTCCTCCTCCCCTCCCCTCTTCCCTCACTCCCACTGACTTTGCCTCCTTCTTCATCTCCAAAATTGAGGATATTCAAAATTACATCTCCTCCCGTCACCCCTCTGCTGCCCCCCTGCTCCCACCATCCCTCCCGTCCATCTATCCCACCCTGTCCTGCTTCCGTCCCACCTCAGACAAGGAAGTCCACTCCCTCATCTTATCCACTCCCCCCACAACCTGCCACTTGGACCCCCTCCCCTCCCGTCTTCTCCGCTCCCTCCCCCCCACTGCCTGCTCCCACCTTGCTCACCTCTTTAATCTATCGCTCTCTACTGGCATCTTTCCCTCACCATTCAAACATGCTCTGGTGTCCCCTATTCTCAAAAAAGCCAACCTCGACCCTTCATCACTCACTAGCTACCGCCCCATCTCTCTTCTCCCTTTCGCCTCCAAACTACTTGAACGACTGGTCTACAGCCGTCTCACAAGCTACCTCTCTGACCACTCCATCCTTGATCCACTACAATCTGGCTTTCGCCCACTCCACTCCACCGAGACTGCCCTGGTGAAAGTCACCAGTGACCTGCTTTCGTCCAAATCCAAGGGCCACTTCTCTTTGCTCATCCTTCTGGACCTCTCTGCTGCCTTTGACACCGTGGATCACCCTCTCCTCCTCCACACACTCCAAAATGTTGGCCTCTCTAGCACCGTCCTTGACTGGTTTACCTCATGCCTCACTAACCGCTCCTTCTCTGTGTCTGCCTCCGGAACCACCTCACACCCTTCCATCCTTCCTGTCGGTGTCCCTCAGGGTTCTGTCCTAGGCCCCCTTCTGTTCTCCCTCTACACCTCTTCCCTGGGTGCGCTCATTAACTCCTTTGGCCTTCAATACCACCTCTATGCTGATGACACACAACTCTACCTCTCCTCTCCTGATCTGTCCCCCTCTGTCTTCTCTCAGGTCTCCAGCTGACTCTCTGCCATCTCCTCCTGGATGTCTGAGCGCTCTCTGAAGCTCAACATGGATAAAACTGAACTTATTATCTTTCCCCCAGCCAGAGCAACACCCCCTACAAATATCTCTATCACTGTTGACAACACTATCATCTCCCCCGTTCCCCAACTCCGCTGCCTGGGCGTCACTCTTGACTCCTCCCTCTCCTTTGCACCCTACATCCAAGCTCTGGCACAATCTTGTCGGTTCCAGCTACGCAACATTGTTCGCATCAGGCCATTTCTCTCCCAGAGTGCAACTAAACTTATCATCCACTCACTGGTCATCTCACGACTCAACTACTGCAATGTGCTCCTCACTGGCCTCACTTGCTCCCACATCGCTCCCCTCCAATCTGTCCTCAACTCCGCAGCTAGGCTCATCTTCCTCTCCCGCCGCTCCACTTCTGCCACTCCCCTTCAACAAAATCTACACTGGCTCCCATTCCCCTACAGAATCCTCTTCAAACTCCTCACCCTCACATACAAGGCCATCTCTAATTCCACTGCTCCCTACATCTCCAACCTCCTCTCTCTTCATACTCCCTCCCTCCCACTACGGTCGGCTGATGACCATCACCTCTCCTCTGCCTTGGTCACTGCTTCCCATGCACGAGTTCAGGATTTTGCCCGTGCTGCACCCCTTCAGTGGAATGCGCTCCCCCGCTCCATTAGACTCTCCCCGACCTTGCAAAGCTTCAATCGGGCACTGAAAACCCACCTATTTATCAAAGCGTACCCCTCCAATGCATAACCTAGTCCTTAGGCTGCTCCTCCATCCCCCTGCCCCATGCCTTGGACATCTCTGCTTTGCTCGCATACCACCATCAGGCTTCTACCTGCTTGCTTGCACCTCATGTCATCTGTCTGTTGCCCCTCCCCACTAGATTGTTAGCTCTTCAGAGCAGGGCCCTCTTTCCTCTTGTCTAAGCCCTCTTCTTGACACATTTCACTCAGCGACCATCTTTACCTGCTTTTTCTCCTGCTGGTAAAGGCTCATCTCTATCTATGGCCGCCAGCCCCAAGTAGTACAATGATTACTCCTTCGCTTCTTACATCTACGCTGTATTATGTGTGAGAATTGTGGTGCTCTTTGTTACCTGCACTCCATTTTTGTTATTTATTTACTGTTATGCTAAGTGTCTCCCTGTACTGTCCTTTGTACGGCGCTGCGAAACACTTGTGGCGCCCTATAAATAAAATATAATAATAATAATAATAATATTCCATTTGCACAACAGCATGTGACATTGATTGTCAATCAGTGTTGCTTCCTAAGTGGACAGTTTGATTTCACAGAAGTGTGATGGACTTGGAGTTACATTGTGTTGTTTAAGTGTTCCCTTTATTTTTTTGAGCAGTATATATATGTTTTTATTCTTAATGTTATCTCTGAATATCTAATGAGGAGGAACAAGGATACAGCAGAAAATTGCCTATATTCTTCTACATCCCAGTGTTGGATCAATAGGAGATACTACATCTTAATGCTTAATAATGATGGACACATAATATGTTATTGTATTTTTAATACATTTTTATGAAAGAACAGTCCATGCTTTTGGTATTGGATCAATATTGTTTGTGAAACTTCTTGAGGACTATCTTTAGTATTAAGGGTTGTTTCAATCCCTGGGTGCCATTTTCCTTTCTTTTACATTGCATTCTATCTTCAGTTCCTACTAACAAGGAACTTAGTGACACTAGGCAGCCCATCTAAGAAAGCATTTAACAATATTACGTTATTCTTTAATATAACAGCGCAGAGGGAGAGTTTTTTTGTTTGATGTATGTGTGTGTGTATATATATATATTTTTTTTTATATTTATTTATTTTTAAACTTTTTACTTGACACATTTGCTGCTCAATAAAAACCGCTTGTGTGACAATAACTTACAGCTGCTGTTTCTGTTTTATATGATGTTTTATTTCTACGTTTGCACTATTGCCCCTGTTTGTATGAAGCCGTCATCCAGTGATATGATGATATTAATTGCAGGCGGAACCTCTTTTGCTCCATTTTGTCAGCAAACTGATATATTCTGTTTGCAGTGTGGGGTAGATACAAGAATGCTTATTTTGTGGGGGAAACATTGACCCTGACTTCAGATAAGAACCAGGAGAGAGAGAGAAACTTGTGGTGCGTTCGCCATTTTGTAAATGGATGAATTGGCGCTAGTCAGGGGTCATGGTCACGCAATATCATCGCCAGCCCTCTCCCTCTATACAACTTGCTGCAGAATGCTGGGACTGTGGGGAATTCAGGATCACCATGGCCCTTCTCACTATGCGTTGGCCTACGGATACGCCAGATCCGAGCAGCTGAAACTCCTCCATGTTGCTAATGGGTTGGGAGTGCGGCAATGGTTTAGCTGATAGGACAATATAAGTAAGCCAACCCCGTGGGGCATGGGAGGGGGGGGGGGGGCGGTGGAGGGAAGAGCCTATCGCCAGACAACTGCAAGCATTCTGGGGCTCATTCAAACAAATACGTCCTATCTGGATAACCCCTTGTGCCGCTCGTTAAGATGAAAGTGTATTGATTTGCTCCCTACACCTAACCAGGTGCCATCTCCAGCACAGAACATTGCCAAGCTCACTGTCTGCACATGTTCCAGGCCTGAGCTGGGAGCTACAATCTTTTCCCGGTGACTCTGTGTTCTCCATGTTCTTCGCACCACGCCCAAGGTGTGGCGCCTGCATCTTACATCCATGTCCTATACAGTGGGTATCTCCCATAAAGTGATTATGTTATTAACACATTAACATGCCTGGTTCTGTTCCAGCAATGCCAACGTGCACCTGTAATAACAAGATAATCACTGGGAACTGGTAGATCCGACTCTCTGGAGTCTTCCCGGAGCCCGGCTCTTCTTCCTAGGGCTATAATGTCACTTGCATGGGTGGGAAACTGTGCAAAGTATAGTGAGATATATGTAGAGCGGGACTACTGGTGATAAAATCATTTATTGGGAGCTGATACAAAGACGTTATCGGAGATTTTTCATAAAAATTATTTTGGATGTTGGGTATTAACCCACCCGCTCTTCTGTAGAACCACACACATATTCCTTATATGGTCTATGAAGCCAAGCAGAGCTTCTCCAGAGTTCCCTCACAAAGGTCCTATTTATCAAGCAATTTATGTAACGTCATAGAAAGCAAGGGATACCGGAAATATCGCCCGCCGTCCGTTCTCCAGATCCCCAATCAGCCGTCCCTGTGGCTTTCTGGCGTATCTACAAGGATCCGAGAAGATGACGTTAGCCCAGTGGTTCCCAAACTTTCTTGAATCACGGCGCCCTAGCGTATCAGTGTTTGTATCACGGCGCCCCGAGGCCAAAAGTGTCTTAGAAAAAAATTATTATACTGTATTTCAAATTATTAAATTTACTTGTCATCCTTAGGTCCAGTTTTGCGGTGGCTTCTGATGGTTCACATGTTTGAAGAATGGCAGCCGCCTACCAGACTGACCATAAATAATTGAATTTAGTCCTGGATTACCAACCCGAGGCACACCCTGCAACCTCCTCACGACAAACCATTTGGGAACCACTACGTTAGCCTGTTGCCTTCAATGGAGCAGTTCTGCTGAAGAGCTTGCAATCCCTCTCCAGTACGCTGGTGCAGATACCAATGTCAACCGCCTTGTCTTCGAGTTGCACACGCGCCGTGGCCTGGCTAACTCCGAAACACGGACGTGCTTATAAATTTAGTTGTGAACGCAACGATTAGAGGACGACCCCTGCCTGTGCAGCCTGGCCGCGCTGGCAGGCAATCTGGCACCATTTTTTATCTCAGAGCTACTGCGTGTGATGTCCAGACACGCTTGCGTTGTCCGGAACACGCCCACCAAGCGCCGCATCGATCCCCCTCCCCGACGGCTGCGGCTGTCAATCACCTTGCGGACGCATCCTTCCGGGGTGCGTACGGATGGTGAATGGTTGCGCACACACCGTAGTGCAGACCCAATGTTGCATGTGAACACGTCTGCTGCATCCATCACTGAATACCCCCTATAATTCGTTTATCTTACCGGACAATTGCTTTAATCAGTCTCCAGGTCTGTGAATATTCAAACTGCGCCTCCGGACATTTCCGTCAGGGAGCTGGCACTATGCAATCACCAGGCGCAATCAAGCGCCTGTGGCGAATTAAGGCTGCGGAATCTCAGACGTTGTGACCTTATTAGCAGCAATGAATATAATGGTTTCTTTTATGTGGTGTTTTTAATGGATTGTATATGTTAAACCCCGGCCTTGTGTATATTGTATTGTATCTAATATGTAAACGAACCACTATTGGTCGACAGTAACTAGGTCAACCGGGCCTCTAGGTCGACATGTTCTAGGCCGACGGGTCAAAAGGTCGACATTAGTTTTTTTTTACTTTTTCATACTTAACGATCCACGCGGACTACAATTTGAAATAGTAACCGAAGCTCGCTCGATGCAAGGGGACCCGGGGCACTAATTTGGGTTCATGGTTACTGTACGGAGAAAACGACACCAAAACCCCCCATAAAAAACTCATGTCAACCTTTTGACCTGTTGACCAATAGTGGTCGACCTAGACACTGCCGGCCTTCCATACCACACCCGTTCTTTATTAGTGTTATGGAGATTCAGTGATCTCGGTATAAAGCTGCAGCTGAACCCGGAGATCTCTATAGGTGTGAGTTATTATTGTCACCAACATTATATATCTGCGCCTGTTTATATTGTTTTGGTCGTTTTTTCCTGTTACTGCCCCAGACTTGCTCCAATGCTCTCAGACAGTGCCAACACTGCGGCATCTAATGGCTTCCAGTGATCGCTGGCCCTGTATGTGTCCAAACACCGCAATTTGTATGACGCATATTACACACCGCCCAACTTATGAGGGGACATCCCGGAATTAGGCGGCATGGCCTAGCACCTAGGGGGCGGGACCTCATGGCAAATGCAGTGATCGCGATTCATGCCCCTGTGTTTGCCACTGTTGGCGCATGGGGCCTGTCACGCCAAAATCGGGACAGTTGGGAGATAGGATTTTATAAAGCTGGTTAAGTGATCATTTTGCTCTCTTCGTGGACTGGCCACAGTCGCTCTACAATCCAGCATCTGGAAACCCCCTCCTCCAGAAATCCTGCGTTGGCTCCTGTATTGTACAGTATATAAAATTACCAGATGCTGCACATCCCATAATACCCAGCCTCTATATCTGTGCCCAGTGCTCGGCAGTGAAGTCAGTATTGCAGGCATGTATAGAACCATGATCTCAGCGGCTGAGGATTCCATAGCATTCAGGCTGCTCCCGCGCAGGACACGCAATGTAAACGTCTACAGTTTTACATACACAGATTTTCTGCTTTCTTATCTTGGGCCAGGAATAATAACACGAATAATAATAATAATGAGCTGGGGGCACAGTTTCTGCTCTGCACACAGGAAACGTTGGTGCCGGGCCTCTCCATAGCGTTCATAATAAGTTGCGTAACGGCGATCTGTCGTCACATGCCATACCATTACCTGCCAGGGCTGGGACTGTAATGCAGCAACTGTATCCAAACAGAACAGAAGCATCCCATCAAACCGCAACATAGAGCGCAACAACATGCACGTCACTCCATAGAACGTCAGGTATAAACCTCTGCCTCCCACCCCATCCCTGCATTGTACATTATGCTGTTGTGGCCTGAGAACTATCTTGCATGAAAAAAATGGCGAACGCGCCACAAGTTTATCAAGTACGAATCGGCGCTATGCACCATGTGCTGTAAATGTATAGGTGATAATGTATATTATCCTATTACATACAGTGTATTGTGTGCAGTTGGGGACTTATGGGAACACGTGTAAGTGCGCAGACGATGCACTTATGAGGAATGTCTAAGGTATATTGTATTAATTGGCTTTGACATTGGGGAACAAATTGCCATTGGGACATTCTCACATAGGAATTGACATGATATTGACCTGGCATCAGCAAGGGGGTCGTCTGGACAAGTAATTTCTTTGAGATACAGTCCAGGGTGGTCTGCTTGTGTCTCTGTAAAAGTTACAGAGACAAACAGGAGAAGATACGGTTTGTTTTTCATGACCTCCTGTGTTTGGAACTTTCTATGAGATGAGATATGCAAATGAGATTCAAGTTATATTTACATTAATGAACGAGTAAGGCATATGTTAATCAGATTGTGCTTGGGACTGGAAACTGGTTTGGAATATTATATACAGTATATTGCACCCTAAATCTATGAATAGGTGAGTGCCATGGACTAGTGCCTTTAGTTTATATATATATATATATATATATATATATATATGTGTGTGTGTGTGTGTGTGTGTGTGTATATATATATATATATATATATATATATATCAGACAGTAAGTATTCAATCTCTGCGCAGAGTGTCCGTGTTTTCCAGAGTTTTTCCTTAGCAAACCTCCCCAAATGCAGCTCAATCCTGCTCCAAGCCAAGGAGCATTGGGTATTGGTGCTAGGAAAAATTAGGAGAGCGCACTTGTAAGGTTAAAAGTAATCACTTTATAATAAGAGTATTATCCACATACATTAAAGTTTTAAGATCCAAGCTCAATGAGATAAAAACCGTCACTGTTGTGTTCCATCTGGCACAGTCTCTCTCGCCGACTCCGGACCCGTCACAACGTCCACAGTAGGTAACCACGTCCAACGCGTTTCGACCACTCAAAGTCTTCGTCAGGGGACGACTTTGGTCGAAACGCGTTGGTAGTGATTACTTTTAAATTTACAAGTGCGATCTCCTAATTTTTCCTAGTGTGTGTGTGTATGTATGTATATATATATATATATATATATAATACAGAACAACATTGCTTTATCCAGATATTTAACTCTTTTGAAATGTGATATGTATTTATTTACAGTATATTTTGTGAGCTAGCCTGCATGGTTAAAGAGACCACAGGGCGGAACTACACCCCTATGGGACTGGGTGTAGGAACAGGATAAAAACTGGTCATGTGAGCCCTGTGTGTAGAGAGGAGATATACCTTCTGTGACATCTAGAAGAGTTGAACTGCTGTTAACATCTGTGTGCTGTACCCCCTTGAAAAAGGGGAGGAGTCTTTTTCTTTCTTTTTTTAAGACCATTTGAGCAATAAACATCTTGCCTTCTAGACGACTGCCCTTCATCTTGCGACCAACAGGAATGCGACACGCAGTCCCATTCTCCGCCTGTTGTGGGTTGAGCCTAGTGTCTTCAAACTCCTCCCTCTGCCAGCTACTGTGCAGGGCCTGGTCCAGGCTAGCGACCAGTGGGGGTCAACTGACGCCAGTCAGGAGGTGTGGTAGCAGTGAATCTATGTATACACAGCAACAAGCGGTATCAGGTGCCGGGGGTAGGAGCTAAGTAAGAACGTGGTTCCAGGGGCCGCGGTGGTTGCAGCAAAATACCCACCCACTGATGTTAAGAGGGATACCCCTATTGGTCAAGGTCCCGTGAGCTGTTGTTGAACTACACATCCCAGCATGCCCAGCCATAGTTTTGCTGTTGAGACATGGTAAAACTGTGGCATTGCATGCTGGAATGTGTAGTACCACAGTAGCTGGAGTGCCGGCGGTTGCCTAGCCTTGGTGTAAGGTGAGCAGAGCCAATGTACTGACTGCTGACTTCCACCAGCATGAGCAAGGGCCAGCCAGTTCCTGGGAGAGTCACATTAATGCAGACATGTAGGAGAGAGCACACAGCTGTAACACACAATAAGTAATGCATACGTTGTCTGCTCTAAAGTGAGGACCTGTGCCTAGGTGCCAGGAACACTTAAAGTTCTATTAACCTATCTACTTATGAGGTGGAGATTTCAGCTGACATATATCAATATAGTGGTGTGAGGATAGCAGGTGCCTATTTCACAGCTGCTCCTCCTCCATGTCCGCGACTCTGTGTGATGGCACCAAGCGTTACACAAGTGGCGTTATGCCACCCAATCAGGGTTTTAGGTGCCCTGGGCAAAAGTTGTGGTTTGCCTCCTGGTATTGCTGGCACCTAAAGTTATGTTATTATTGTAATAGACACTAAAGCTGAATCATTTACTCACCGTTCCCTTACTCACCGATCCCAGGCTGTTTATTGGGAGCACTTTACATTTTATATTGGAATGCTGATTACTGATGCGGCACTTTATGGGCCAGATGCATCATCGCTTGGAAAGTGATAAAACTGAGAGTGATAAAGTAACCAGCCAATCCGCTCCTAACTGTAATTTTTCAAATGCAGCCTGTGGCATGGCAGTTAGGAGCTGATTGGCTGGTACTTTTTCTTTCACCATTGTATCACTCTCCAAGCGATGATGCATCTAGCAGTATATCTGGTGACAGGGCTGATATGTGTCACACAGAACGACGGAGCTTCCAGCTGCTATAACAAGCCCCATGATGCTATAAGCTTGTATAGCTTTATAGGACAGAAATCTGAGAAAGAGACACCTCTAAAATATCAAACCTAGCAACTATTGACATTATCACACAATATACTGTATTCCTCGTTTACTCTTAATTTGCTTATAAAACAACAGCTTCACTATTTCTCTGTACGTGACCTTCTTGGAGATTAGCAAGTCTCTGGCAGCAACTAATATTGGACTATATAAAGGGGAATAATCAGGGGCACGGAGAGGATACGAACTACCTGGGCCCAGGTCTGATGCAGGGGCCCGGGTCTGATGGAGGGGCCCGGCCCCCCCCCCCCCCCCATTACCTGGCTGCTGCTGCAGCTCTTCTCCTCAGCACAGCACACGCTGCAGTGTGGCCAGGGATGCGCTTAAATATAAAAACGTTTCTCTGGGGGGGGGGGTTAGGGTGCATGGCCACGCCTCCTGTGATTAGGCCATGCCCCCTGAAAAGTACAAGGGGGAGGGGTGGTCGGATCGTTGGGTTTTTAGTAGAGATGTGCACCGGAAATTTTTCGCGTTTTGTGTTTTGGGTTCGGTTCCGCGGCCGTGTTTTGGGTTCGAACGCGTTTTGGCAAAACCTCACCGAATTTTTTTTGTCGGATTCGGGTGTGTTTTGGATTCGGGTGTTTTTTTTCAAAAAACCCTAAAAAACAGCTTAAATCATAGAATTTGGGGGTCATTTTGATCCCAAAGTATTATTAACCTCAATAACCATAATTTCCACTCATTTTCAGTCTATTCTGAACACCTCACACCTCACAATATTATTTTTAGTCCTAAAATTTGCACCGAGGTCGCTGGATGACTAAGCTCAGCGACCCAAGTGGCCGACACAAACACCTGGCCCATCTAGGAGTGGCACTGCAGTGTCACGCAGGATGGCCCTTCCAAAAAACACTCCCCAAACAGCACATGACGCAAAGAAAAAAAGAGGCGCAATGAGGTAGCTGTGTGACTAAGCTCAGCGACCCTAGTGGCCGACACAAACACCTGGCCCATCTAGGAGTGGCACTGCAGTGTCAGGCATGATGGCCCTTCCAAAAAACACTCCCCAAACAGCACATGACGCAAAGAAGAAAAAAAAGAGGCGCAATGAGGTAGCTGTGTGACTAAGCTCAGCGACCCTAGTGGCCGACACAAACACCTGGCCCATCTAGGAGTGGCACTGCAGTGTCACGCAGGATGGCCCTTCCAAAAAACACTCCCCAAACAGCACATGACGCAAAGAAAAAAAGAGGCGCAATGAGGTAGCTGTGTGACTAAGCTCAGCGACCCTAGTGGCCGACACAAACACCTGGCCCATCTAGGAGTGGCACTGCAGTGTCAGGCAGGATGGCCCTTCCAAAAAACACTCCCCAAACAGCACATGACGCAAAGAAGAAAAAAAAGAGGCGCAATGAGGTAGCTGTGTGACTAAGCTCAGCGACCCTAGTGGCCGACACAAACACCTGGCCCATCTAGGAGTGGCACTGCAGTGTCACGCAGGATGGCCCTTCCAAAAAACACTCCCCAAACAGCACATGACGCAAAGAAAAATGAAAGAAAAAAGAGGTGCAAGATGGAATTGTCCTTGGGCCCTCCCACCCACCTGTATGTTGTATAAACAGGACATGCACACTTTAACCAACCCATCATTTCAGTGACAGGGTCTGCCACACGACTGTGACTGAAATGACGGGTTGGTTTGGACCCCCACCAAAAAAGAAGCAATTAATCTCTCCTTGCACAAACTGGCTCTACAGAGGCAAGATGTCCACCTCATCATCATCCTCCGATATATCACCGTGTACATCCCCCTCCTCACAGATTATCAATTCGTCCCCACTGGAATCCACCATCTCAGCTCCCTGTGTACTTTGTGGAGGCAATTGCTGCTGGTGAATGTCTCCATGGGGGAATTGATTATAATTCATTTTAATGAACATCATCTTCTCCACATTTTCTGGAAGTAACCTCGTACGCCGATTGCTGACAAGGTGAGCGGCGGCACTAAACACTCTTTCGGAGTACACACTTGTGGGAGGGCAACTTAGGTAGAATAAAGCCAGTTTGTGCAAGGGCCTCCAAATTGCCTCTTTTTCCTGCCAGTATATGTACGGACTGTCTGACGTGCCTACTTGGATGCGGTCACTCATATAATCCTCCACCATTCTTTCAATGGGGAGAGAATCATATGCAGTGACAGTAGACGACATGTCCGTAATCGTTGGCAGGTCCTTCAGTCCGGACCAGATGTCAGCATCAGCAGTCGCTCCAGACTGCCCTGCATCACCGCCAGCGGGTGGGCTCGGAATTCTGAGCCTTTTCTTCGCACCCCCAGTTGCGGGAGAATGTGAAGGAGGAGATGTTGACAGGTCGCGTTCCGCTTGACTTGACAATTTTCTTACCAGCAGTTCTTTGAACCCCTGCAGACTTGTGTCTGCCGGAAAGAGAGATCCAAGGTAGGTTTTAAATCTAGGATCGAGCACGGTGGCCAAAATGTAGTGCTCTGATTTCAACAGATTGACCACCCGTGAATCCTTGTTAAGCGAATTAAGGGCTCCATCCACAAGTCCCACATGCCTAGCGGAATCGCTCTGTGTTAGCTCCTCCTTCAATGTCTCCAGCTTCTTCTGCAAAAGCCTGATGAGGGGAATGACCTGACTCAGGCTGGCAGTGTCTGAACTGACTTCACGTGTGGCAAGTTCAAAAGGTTGCAGAACCTTGCACAACGTTGAAATCATTTTCCACTGCGCTTGAGACAGGTGCATTCCACCTCCTATATCGTGCTCAGTTGTATAGGCTTGAATGGCCTTTTGCTGCTCCTCCAACCTCTGAAGCATATAGAGGGTTGAATTCCACCTCGTTACCACTTCTTGCTTCAGATGATGGCAGGGCAGGTTCTGGCGTTTTTGGTGTTGCTCCAGTCTTCTGTACGTGGTGCCTGTACGCCGAAAGTGTCCCGCAATTCTTCTGGCCACCGACAGCATCTCTTGCACGCCCCTCTCGTTTTTTAAATAATTCTGCACCACCAAATTCAAGGTATGTGCAAAACATGGGACGTGCTGGAATTTGCCCATATTTAATGCACACACAATATTGCTGGCGTTGTCCGATGCCACAAATCCACAGGAGAGTCCAATTGGGGTAAGCCATTCTGCGATGATCTTCCTCAGTTGCCGTAAGAGGTTTTGAGCTGTGTGCGTATTCTGGAAAGCGGTGATACAAAGCGTAGCCTGCCTAGGAAAGAGTTGGCGTTTGCGAGATGCTGCTACTGGTGCCGCCGCTGCTGTTCTTGCGGCGGGAGTCCATACATCTACCCAGTGGGCTGTCACAGTCATATAGTCCTGAGTCTGCCCTGCTCCACTTGTCCACATGTCCGTGGTTAAGTGGACATTGGGTACAACTGCATTTTTTAGGACACTGGTGACTCTTTTTCTGAGGTCTGTGTACATTTTCGGTATCGCCTGCCTAGAGAAATGGAACCTAGATGGTATTTGGTACCGGAGACACAGTACCTCCAACAAGTCTCTAGTTGCCTCAGCAGTAATGATGGATACCGGAACCACGTTTCTCACCGCCCAGGATGCCAAGGCCTCAGTTATCCGCTTTGCAGCAGGATGACTGCTGTGATATTTCATCTTCCTCGCAAAGGACTGTTGGACAGTCAATTGCTTGGTGGAAGTAGTAAAAGTGGGCTTACGACTTCCCCTCTGGGATGACCATCGACTCCCAGCAGCAACAACAGCAGCGCCAGCAGCAGTAGGCGTTACACGCAAGGATGCATCGGAGGAATCCCAGGCAGGAGAGGACTCGTCAGAATTGCCAGTGACATGGCCTGCAGGACTATTGGCATTCCTGGGGAAGGAGGAAATTGACACTGAGGGAGTTGGTGGGGTGGTTTGCGTGAGCTTGGTTACAAGAGGAAGGGATTTACTGGTCAGTGGACTGCTTCCGCTGTCGCCCAAAGTTTTTGAACTTGTCACTGACTTATGATGAATGCGCTGCAGGTGACGTATAAGGGAGGATGTTCCGAGGTGGTTAACGTCCTTACCCCTACTTATTACAGCTTGACAAAGGCAACACACGGCTTGACAAATGTTGTCCGCATTTCTGTTGAAATACTTCCACACTGAAGAGCTGATTTTTTGGGTATTTTCACCAGGCATGTCAATGGCCATATTCCTCCCACGGACAACAGGTGTCTCCCCGGGTGCCTGACTTAAACAAACCACCTCACCATCAGAATCCTCCTGGTCAATTTCCTCCCCAGCGCCAGCAACACCCATATCCTCCTCATCCTGGTGTACTTCAACACTGACATCTTCAATCTGACTATCAGGAACTGGACTGCGGGTGCTCCTTCCAGCACTTGCAGGGGGCGTGCAAATGGTGGAAGGCGCATGCTCTTCACGTCCAGTGTTGGGAAGGTCAGGCATCACAACCGACACAATTGGACTCTCCTTGTGGATTTGTGATTTCGAAGAACGCACAGTTCTTTGCTGTGCTTTTGCCAGCTTAAGTCTTTTCATTTTTCTAGCAAGAGGCTGAGTGCTTCCATCCTCATGTGAAGCTGAACCACTAGCCATGAACATAGGCCAGGGCCTCAGCCGTTCCTTGCCACTCCGTGTGGTAAATGGCATATTGGCAAGTTTACACTTCTCCTCCGACGATTTTATTTTAGATTTTTGAGTCCTTTTTTTACTGATATTTGGTGTTTTGGATTTACATGCTCTGTACTATGACATTGGGCATCGGCCTTGGCAGACGACGTTGATGGCATTTCATCGTCTCGGCCATGACTAGTGGCAGCAGCTTCAGCACGAGGTGGAAGTGCATCTTGATCTTTCCCTATTTTTGGAACCTCAACATTTTTGTTCTCCATATTTTAATAGGCACAACTAAAAGGCACCTCAGGTAAACAATGGAGATGGATGGATACTAGTATACTTATGGATGACGAGCGACTGCCGACACAGAGGTAGCTACAGCCGTGGACTACCGTACTGCGTCTGCTAGTATAGACTGGATGATAATGATATAAAAAATATATATATATCACTACTGCAGGACAGGTATATATTGTATAATGACGGACCTGCTGGACACTGTCAGCACTGCAGACTCCTAAACTACTAGTATGAAGAAGATAGAAAAAAAAAAAACCACCACAGGTAGGTATACAATTATGGACGAGCGACTGCCGACACAGAGGTAGCTACAGCCGTGGACTACCGTACTGCGTCTGCTAGTATAGACTGGATGATAATGATATAAAAAATATATATATATCACTACTGCAGGACAGGTATATATTGTATAATGACGGACCTGCTGGACACTGTCAGCACTGCAGACTCCTAAACTACTAGTATGAAGAAGATAGAAAAAAAAAACCCACCACAGGTAGGTATACAATTATGGACGAGCGACTGCCGACACAGAGGTAGCTACAGCCGTGGACTACCGTACTGCGTCTGCTAGTATAGACTGGATGATAATGATATAAAAAATATATATATATCACTACTGCAGGACAGGTATATATTGTATAATGACGGACCTGCTGAACACTGTCAGCACTGCAGACTCCTAAACTACTAGTATGAAGAAGATAGAGAAAAAAAAACCCACCACAGGTAGGTATACAATTATGGACGAGCGACTGCCGACACAGAGGTAGCTACAGCCGTGGACTACCGTACTGCGTCTGCTAGTATAGACTGGATGATAATGATATAAAAAATATATATATATCACTACTGCAGGACAGGTATATATTGTATAATGACGGACCTGCTGGACACTGTCAGCACTGCAGACTCCTAAACTACTAGTATGAAGAAGATAGAAATATAATGAATGACGGACCTGCTGGACACTGTCAGCAGAATGCGTTTATAGAATAAAAAAAAAAAACACCACACGAGTGTTTAACTTTTTCAGGCAGACAATATACTGGTGGTCACTGCTGGTCAGTCACACTGGCACTCTGGCAGCAAAAGTGTGCACTGTTAAATATGTACTCCTGCTATAACTGCTCCCCAGTCTCCCCCACAATTAAGCTGTGTGAGCAGTGAGCACTACTCAGCACAGTCAGATATACATAGATGATATTATCATGCAGCACACTGAGGCTGAGCACAGATATGGTATGTGACTGTGTATCGTTATTTTTCAGGCAGAGAACGGATTATATTAAATGATAAATAAAACTGGTGGTCACCACTAGTATAACTATCAGCAAAACTCTGCACTCTCTGAGTACTCCTAATGCTCCAGTAAATCAAGTGTCTCTGTCTCACTCTCTATCTAAACGGAGAGGACGCCAGCCACGTCCTCTCCCTATCAATCTCAATGCACGTGTGAAAATGGCGGCGATGCGCGGCTCCTTATATAGAATCCGAGTCTCGCGATAGAATACGAGCCTCGCGAGAATCCGACAGCGGGATGATGACGTTCGGGCGCGCTCGGGTTAGCCGAGCAAGGCGGGAAGATCCGAGTCTGCCTCGGACCCGTGTAAAAAGCATGAAGTTCGGGGGGGTTCGGTTTCCGAGGAACCGAACCCGCTCATCTCTAGTTTTTAGTTATTTTGCTTATTTGTTTATGGGTCGGCTCGGTTGATTTGCGGTTGGTTGTGTGGCCCAGTCGGTTGGGTTATTGGTTGTTTGGCTTGGTTAAAGCGTTAGTTGCAAACAAAGTGACAGCTGCTAAATCAGTCTGGCAGCAGTTATCAGGTGCATGAAAGGGAGGGGTCACAGCAAACAGAGAAGTGAGTGCTTTGCCCCCCCCCCCCCCATCCCTGGTATCCCCTGCCCACTAAATAGTACTTGCAACATTACTTGAAAACTATATGGTAATAGAAATTCAGAGATATTTGTTGCATATATTTGCAAATACATGGTAAGCTACTGAGCCTTTTCACGGCTTCTCTGATTACCGGCAGTCCCTATATGATACCAGTGCCCACTTAGGGCCATGTAATTGTCATTGTAAGGTCTCACGATAAAGGCCCATACCAAAATACATCCAAATTTAGGGCTAGCTTACCTAAGAGCCACCCCTGGGATCTCCAAGTAGCACTACAGGAACCAGTGTGCCTTCCAAATGCTGATCCCATACAACAATGCCTTCCAGAACTGCAAACACAGTGGAAGGCATGCTGGTTCCTGTAGTGCTACTTGGAGATCCCAGGGGTGACTCTTAGGTAAAATAGCCCTCAATTTGGATGTATTTCTGTATGGGCCTTTATCATGAGGCCTTACAATAGACAATTACATGACCCTAAGTGAGTACTGGTATCATGCAGTGTAGGGACTGACGATAATCAGAGAAGCCGTGAAGGGGCTCGGCATCTTACCATGTATTTTGCAAATATATGCAACAAAGATCTCTGAATTTCTGTTACTATATAGTTTTCAAATAATGTTGCAAGTACTATTTAGTGGGCAGGGGAATACCAGGGAAGATAAAGCCCCCCTTTTCTGTTTTCTGTTAAATTGTTAGTTGATTGATTGAATTATTGGTTGGTTAGAATTTTGTTTGTTTGGCTCAGTTAGGTTGTTGGTCACTTGGGTTGGTTGGTTGGTTGGTTGGTTGGTTGGTTGGTTGGATTGTTTGTTGGTTGTTTGGCTCAGTTGGATTGTTTGTTGGTTGTTTGGCTCAGTTGGATTGTTGGTTGCTTGGCTTGGTTGGTTGGATTGTTGGTTGGTCACTTGGCTCAGTTGGGGTGTGGTTGTTTGGCTTGGTTGGATTTTTGGTTGATTGTTGCTTGTTTGTCTGGCTTGTCTGCTTGGTATGAGTTACAGAATATTGTAAATTTTTATTTTTTTTACCATGTTCTATAAAGAGCTATTAATATAACATTGCACAAGATCAAAATGTTCTCCCCTGATTCCAAGACTTAATTAATTAAGAACAAACTCGTTGTATGTTTAGTTTGGAGTTTGCATAGGACAACACATCGCCCACGTGTACAAAACAAGTAGTTAACTTATGTAATTAAATTATGATTAACTTCTTGACGATTACATAAGGTGGGGCAGAGCCAGTGATATCGCCCAAAGATACTAAGTGCCATATAAGTGACTACAGTATGTCCGTGTTTAGCATGTGATGCCGTCTTGTTTGGACATGAAGTAATAAGCTGTGTATATTTTGGGGGGTAGGGAGCCAGATGCGTCTGTGCAGACAAGACCGTGCTGTGATTGCAGGCGGTTACACAGCAGCAAGGGGTCCTGTGTAGTGTGTGATGTCAGCCCGCTGGTACGGTGTTACCGCATCACCCGTACAACCCCAGTTGCCCCCAAACTACCTAAACTTTATTCTAAATTCTTGGGTGACCTGTAAAATGCTGACAGTCAGATTGTCGACATTAGAGTTAGGCTGTGGGATGGGAGGGTTATGTTTAGGCTGCATGGGGGAAGTTAGGTTTAAGCACTAGGGCGAAGGTTAAGTTACGAAAGGGGAGGTTAGGTTTAGGCTGTGAGGTGGCATAGTCCCTAAGGGGAGCTTAGGGTTAGGTACGGCCATCTTTTGTATGGGCTCAATGGGCAGTTGCCCAAGGACCCCAAGAGTATAAGGGCCCTGGACTGATAGCTGAGGGTCCCCCTTTTTTCAGGGTTACCAGATTTTTTAAAATCGTCCCTGGGGAACTGGAGATATCCAACTTCAAAGCAGTGGTCCCCATCCGAGACTGTTAATTACTCTTCCCAGCCAGATATCTCAGGTTCTGTCTGACTCCTCCCCTTTTGGTGGACACTGGCAGCTTGTCTCTACTATGCCCAGAACCAGAGATATCAGTCTTCCAGCAGCTGGTCCCTGCTCCAGCTCCACACACCTGGTATGCAGTTTTTTATTTTCATTGGTGGATTGCTCTGGCTCCTGAACTCTCACCCCTATCCACCCCTCCCCTGCATATTAAACACCCCCTACCTTGGTGGAATTCATGTACTCGGGCCCCTTCCTTCAGCTCAATGCCCCTTCTACAGTTAGTGCTCTCCGTCCCACCCCATCTCCCACCATATGTGCAGTAAAGGAGTAATTAGCAGAAATTACTGCTCCAGGTCCTACATGCTGATAGGGTGATAGAACACCTCCTACCACCCGCGGGACATCAATGCAGCCACTATTAGCACCCACCACCCCTACCGCTGGAGGATGGGTAGGGGCCCCAGTGCCTTGCTTTGCCCAGGGGCCTACACTGCTGTTAAGACACTGCGGGTTAGGCACTAGGGGAAGGGTTAGATTTAGGTTATGGAAGGGGAGGTTAGGGTTAGGCACTAGGGGAAGGGTTAGAGTTAGGTTATGGGAGGTTAGGGTTAGGCACTAGGGGAAGGGTTAGAGTTAGGTTATGGGAGGGGAGGTTAGGGTTAGGCACTAGGAGAAGGGTTAGAGTTAGGTTATGGGAGGGGAGGTTAGGGTTAGGCACTAGGAGAAGGGTTAGAGTTAGGTTATGGGAGGTTAGGGTTAGGCACTAGGGGAAGGGTTAGAGTTAGGTTAGGGGAGGTTAGGGTTAGGCACTAGGGGAAGGGTTAGAGTTAGGTTATGGGAGGGGAGGTTAGGGTTAGGCACTAGGGGAAGGGTTAGAGTTAGGTTATGGGAGGTTAGGGTTAGGCACTAGGGGAAGGGTTAGAGTTAGGTTATGGGAGGGGAGGTTAGGGTTAGGCACTAGGGAAAGGGTTAGATTTAGGTTATGGGAGGGGAGGTTAGAGTTAGGTTATGGGAGGGGGAGGTTAGGGTTAGGCACTAGGGGAAGGGTTAGAGTTAGGTTATGGGAGGGGAGGTTAGGGTTAGGCACCAGGGAAAGGGTTAGATTTAGGTTATGGAAGGGGAGGTTAGGGTTAGGCACTAGGGGAAGGGTTAGAGTTAGGTTATGGAAGGGGAGGTTAGGGTTAGGCACTAGGGAAAGGGTTAGGTTATGGGAGGGGAGGTTAGAGTTAGGTTATGGGAGGGGGAGGTTAGGGTTAGGCACTAGGGGAAGGGTTAGAGTTAGGTTATGGGAGGGGAGGTTAGGGTTAGGCACTAGGGGAAGGATAAGAGTTAGGTTATGGGAGGTTAGGGTTAGGCACTAGGGGAAGGGTTAGAGTTAGGTTAGGGGAGGTTAGGGTTAGGCACTAGGGGAAGGGTTAGAGTTAGGATATGGGAGGGGAGGTTAGGGTTAGGCACTAGGGGAAGGATAAGAGTTAGGTTATGGGAGGTTAGGGTTAGGCACTAGGGGAAGGGTTAGAGTTAGGTTATGGGAGGGGAGGTTAGGGTTAGGCACTAGGGGAAAGGTTAGATTTAGGTTATGGGAGGGGAGGTTAGGGTTAGGCACTAGGGGAAGGGTTACAGTTAGGTTATGGGAGGGGAGGTTAGGGTTAGGCACTAGGGGAAGGGTTAGAGTTAGGTTATGGGAGGGGAGGTTAGGGTTAGGCACTAGGGGAAGGGTTAGAGTTAGGTTATGGGAGGTTAGGGTTAGGCACTAGGGGAAGGGTTAGAGTTAGGTTATTGGAGGGGAGGTTAGGGTAAGGCACTAGGGGAAGGGTTAGATTTAGGTTATGGGAGGGGAGGTTAGGGTTAGGTACTAGGGGAAGGGTTAGATTTAGGTTATGGGAGGGGAGGTTAGGGTTAGGCACTAGGGGAAGGGTTAGAGTTAGGTTATGGGAGGAGAGGTTAGGTTTAGGCACTAGGGGAAGGGTTAGATTTAGGTTATGGAAGGGGAGGTTAGGGTTAGGCACTAGGGGAAGGTATAGAGTTAGGTTATGGAAGGGGAGGTTAGGGTTAGGCACTAGGGGAAGGGTTACAGTTAGGTTATGGGAGGGGAGGTTAGGGTTAGGCACTAGGGGAAGGGTTAGAGTTAGGTTATGGGAGGGGAGGTTAGGGTTAGGCACTAGGGGAAGGGTTAGAGTTAGGTTATGGGAGGTTAGGGTTAGGCACTTCAGGAAGGGTTAGAGTTAGGTTATTGGAGGGGAGGTTAGGGTAAGGCACTAGGGGAAGGGTTAGATTTAGGTTATGGGAGGGGAGGTTAGGGTTAGGTACTAGGGGAAGGGTTAGATTTAGGTTATGGGAGGGGAGGTTAGGGTTAGGCACTAGGGGAAGGGTTAGAGTTAGGTTATGGGAGGGGAGGTTAGGGTTAGACACTAGGGGAAGGGTTAGAGTTAGGTTATGGGAGGGGAGGTTAGGGTTAGACACTAGGGGAAGGGTTAGAGTTAGGTTATGGGAGGGGAGGTTAGGGTTTGGCACTAGGGAAAGGGTTAGAATTAGGTTATGGGAGGTTAGGGTTAGGCACTAGGGGAAGGGTAAGAGTTAGGTTATGGGAGGGGAGGTTAGGGTTAGGCACTAGGGGAAGGATAAGAGTTAGGTTATGGGAGGTTAGGGTTAGGCACTAGGGGAAGGGTTAGATTTAGGTTATGGGAGGGGAGGTTAGGGTTAGGCACTAGGGGAAGGGTTAGAGCTAGGTTATGGGAGGGGAGGTTAGGGTAAGGCACTAGGGGAAGGGTTAGATTTAGGTTATGGGAGGGGAGGTTAGATTTAGGTTATGGAAGGGGAGGTTAGGGTTAGTCACTAGGGGAAGGGTTAGAGTTAGGTTATGGGAGGGGAGGTTAGGGTTAGGTTATGGAAGGGGAGGTTAGGATTAGGCACTAGGGGAAGGGTTAGAGTTAGGTTATGGGAGGGGAGGTTAGGGTTAGGCACTAGGGGAAGGGTTAGAGTTAGGTTAATGAAGGGGAGGTTAGGGTTAGGCACTTCGGGAAGGGTTAGAGTTAGGTTATTGGAGGGGAGGTAAGGGTAAGGCACTAGGGGAAGGGTTAGATTTAGGTTATGGGAGGGGAGGTTAGGGTTAGGTACTAGGGAAAGGGTTAGATTTAGGTTATGGGAGGGGAGGTTAGGGTTAGGCACTAGGGGAAGGGTTAGAGTTAGGTTATGGGAGGGGAGGTTAGGTTTAGGCACTAGGGGAAGGGTTAGATTTAGGTTATGGGAGGGAAGGTTAGGGTTAGGTTATGGGAGGGGAGGTTAGGGTTAGGCACTAGGGGAAGGGTTAGAGTTTGGTTATGGGAGGGGAGGTTAGGGTTAGGCACTAGGGGAAGGGTTAGAGTTAGGTTATGGGAGGGGAGGTTAGGGTTAGGCACTAGGGGAAGGGTTAGATTAGGTTATGGGAGGGGAGGTTAGGGTTAGGCACTAGGGGAAGGGTTGGAGTTAGGTTATGGGAGGGGAGGTTAGGGTTAGGCACTAGGGGAAGGGTTAGAGTTAGGTTATGGAAGGGGAGGTTAGGGTTAGGCACTAGGGAAAGGGTTAGGTTATGGGAGGGGAGGTTAGAGTTAGGTTATGGGAGGGGGAGGTTAGGGTTAGGCACTAGGGGAAGGGTTAGAGTTAGGTTATGGGAGGGGAGGTTAGGGTTAGGCACTAGGGGAAGGATAAGAGTTAGGTTATGGGAGGTTAGGGTTAGGCACTAGGGGAAGGGTTAGAGTTAGGTTAGGGGAGGTTAGGGTTAGGCACTAGGGGAAGGGTTAGAGTTAGGATATGGGAGGGGAGGTTAGGGTTAGGCACTAGGGGAAGGATAAGAGTTAGGTTATGGGAGGTTAGGGTTAGGCACTAGGGGAAGGGTTAGAGTTAGGTTATGGGAGGGGAGGTTAGGGTTAGGCACTAGGGGAAAGGTTAGATTTAGGTTATGGGAGGGGAGGTTAGGGTTAGGCACTAGGGGAAGGGTTACAGTTAGGTTATGGGAGGGGAGGTTAGGGTTAGGCACTAGGGGAAGGGTTAGAGTTAGGTTATGGGAGGGGAGGTTAGGGTTAGGCACTAGGGGAAGGGTTAGAGTTAGGTTATGGGAGGTTAGGGTTAGGCACTAGGGGAAGGGTTAGAGTTAGGTTATTGGAGGGGAGGTTAGGGTAAGGCACTAGGGGAAGGGTTAGATTTAGGTTATGGGAGGGGAGGTTAGGGTTAGGTACTAGGGGAAGGGTTAGATTTAGGTTATGGGAGGGGAGGTTAGGGTTAGGCACTAGGGGAAGGGTTAGAGTTAGGTTATGGGAGGAGAGGTTAGGTTTAGGCACTAGGGGAAGGGTTAGATTTAGGTTATGGAAGGGGAGGTTAGGGTTAGGCACTAGGGGAAGGTATAGAGTTAGGTTATGGAAGGGGAGGTTAGGGTTAGGCACTAGGGGAAGGGTTACAGTTAGGTTATGGGAGGGGAGGTTAGGGTTAGGCACTAGGGGAAGGGTTAGAGTTAGGTTATGGGAGGGGAGGTTAGGGTTAGGCACTAGGGGAAGGGTTAGAGTTAGGTTATGGGAGGTTAGGGTTAGGCACTTCAGGAAGGGTTAGAGTTAGGTTATTGGAGGGGAGGTTAGGGTAAGGCACTAGGGGAAGGGTTAGATTTAGGTTATGGGAGGGGAGGTTAGGGTTAGGTACTAGGGGAAGGGTTAGATTTAGGTTATGGGAGGGGAGGTTAGGGTTAGGCACTAGGGGAAGGGTTAGAGTTAGGTTATGGGAGGGGAGGTTAGGGTTAGACACTAGGGGAAGGGTTAGAGTTAGGTTATGGGAGGGGAGGTTAGGGTTAGACACTAGGGGAAGGGTTAGAGTTAGGTTATGGGAGGGGAGGTTAGGGTTTGGCACTAGGGAAAGGGTTAGAATTAGGTTATGGGAGGTTAGGGTTAGGCACTAGGGGAAGGGTAAGAGTTAGGTTATGGGAGGGGAGGTTAGGGTTAGGCACTAGGGGAAGGATAAGAGTTAGGTTATGGGAGGTTAGGGTTAGGCACTAGGGGAAGGGTTAGATTTAGGTTATGGGAGGGGAGGTTAGGGTTAGGCACTAGGGGAAGGGTTAGAGCTAGGTTATGGGAGGGGAGGTTAGGGTAAGGCACTAGGGGAAGGGTTAGATTTAGGTTATGGGAGGGGAGGTTAGATTTAGGTTATGGAAGGGGAGGTTAGGGTTAGTCACTAGGGGAAGGGTTAGAGTTAGGTTATGGGAGGGGAGGTTAGGGTTAGGTTATGGAAGGGGAGGTTAGGATTAGGCACTAGGGGAAGGGTTAGAGTTAGGTTATGGGAGGGGAGGTTAGGGTTAGGCACTAGGGGAAGGGTTAGAGTTAGGTTAATGAAGGGGAGGTTAGGGTTAGGCACTTCGGGAAGGGTTAGAGTTAGGTTATTGGAGGGGAGGTAAGGGTAAGGCACTAGGGGAAGGGTTAGATTTAGGTTATGGGAGGGGAGGTTAGGGTTAGGTACTAGGGAAAGGGTTAGATTTAGGTTATGGGAGGGGAGGTTAGGGTTAGGCACTAGGGGAAGGGTTAGAGTTAGGTTATGGGAGGGGAGGTTAGGTTTAGGCACTAGGGGAAGGGTTAGATTTAGGTTATGGGAGGGAAGGTTAGGGTTAGGTTATGGGAGGGGAGGTTAGGGTTAGGCACTAGGGGAAGGGTTAGAGTTTGGTTATGGGAGGGGAGGTTAGGGTTAGGCACTAGGGGAAGGGTTAGAGTTAGGTTATGGGAGGGGAGGTTAGGGTTAGGCACTAGGGGAAGGGTTAGATTAGGTTATGGGAGGGGAGGTTAGGGTTAGGCACTAGGGGAAGGGTTGGAGTTAGGTTATGGGAGGGGAGGTTAGGCACTAGGGGAAGGATTAGATTTAGGTTATGGGAAGGGAGGTTAGGGTTAGGAACTAGGGGAAGGGTTAGAGTTAGGTTATGGGAGGGGAGGTTAGGGTTAGGCACTAGGGGAAGGGTTAGAGTTAGGTTATGGTAGGGGAGGTTAGGGTTAGGCACTAGGGGAAGGGTTAGATTTAGGTTATGGAAGGGGAGGTTAGGGTTAGGCACTAGGGGAAGGGATAGAGTTAGGTTATGGAAGGGGAGGCTAGGGTTAGGCACTAGGGGAAGGGTTAGAATTAGGTTATGGGAGGGGAGGTTAGGTTTAGGCACTAGGGGAAGGGTTAGAGTTAGGTTATGGAAGGGGAGGCTAGGGTTAGGCACTAGGGGAAAGGTTAGAGTTAGGTTATGGGAGGGGAGGTTAGGTTTAGGCACTAGGGGAAGGGTTAGAGTTAGGTTATGGGAGGGGAGGTTAGGTTTAGGCACTAGGGGAAGGGTTAGATTTAGGTTATGGAAGGGGAGGTTAGGGTTAGGCACTAGGGGAAGGGTTAGAGTTAGGTTATGGGAGGGGAGGTTAGGTTTAGGCACTAGGGGAAGGGTTAGAGTTAGATTATGGGAGGGGAGGTTAGGTTTAGGCACTAGGGGAAGGGTTAGAGTTAGATTATGGGAGGGGGGTTAGGTTTAGGCACTAGGGGAAGGGTTAAGGTTAGGCTGTGGGGGGGGGGGTGTTAGTGTTGGGCACTAGGGAGACGGTTAGGCAGTAAGGGAGGTTAGGTGTAGGAATTAGAAAAAGGGGATTCGTAAAGCAAAAAGGGGATTATACTGCTGAAATTTAATTTCGGCTCAATTATTGTTTTGACTTCCAGAGTATGTGGAAGGGAATTCATAGCTTAACAGAATATAAATGATAAACCCTATTGTAGGGCCTAGAAATGCCTCCTTAAGGGAAGAGGTAAGTACCTCCTATGCTCGTTTTGACAAAGGTAATTGCACTACTGTAACAAAATTTCTCTATAGTGGTTCTTTCGGAACTTGCTGTGGTGAAGAGGATATGGAAGGTTGGTGCTAGGAAGGCAACCAGCCCAAGCGGGATCCCGGGGAAAATATCACAAGTGTTATGGGAGGGGAGGTTAGGGTTAGGCACTAGGGGAAGGATAAGAGTTAGGTTATGGGAGGTTAGGGTTAGGCACTAGGGGAAGGGTTAGAGTTAGGTTATGGAAGGGAGGTTAGGGTTAGGCACTAGGGGAAGGGTTAGAGTTAGGTTATGGGAGGGGAGGTTAGGGTTAGGCACTAGGGGAAGGGTTAGATTTAGGTTATGGAAGGGGAGGTTAGGGTTAGGCACTAGGGGAAGGGATAGAGTTAGGTTATGGAAGGGGAGGCTAGGGTTAGGCACTAGGGGAAGGGTTAGATTTAGGTTATGGGAGGGGAGGTTAGGTTTAGGCACTAGGGGAAGGGTTAGAGTTAGGTTATGGGAGGGGAGGTTAGGGTTAGGCACTAGGGGAAGGGTTAGAGTTAGGTTATGGAAGGGGAGGCTAGGGTTAGGCACTAGGGGAAGGGTTAGAGTTAGGTTATGGGAGGGGAGGTTAAGTTTAGGCACTAGGGGAAGGGTTAAAGTTAGGTTATGGGAGGGGAGGTTAGGTTTAGGCACTAGGGGAAGGGTTAGAGTTAGGTTATGGGAGGGGAGGTTAGGGTTAGGCACAAGGGGAAGGGTTAGAGTTAGGTTATGGGAGGGGAGGTTAGGTTTAGGCACTAGGGGAAGGGTTAGATTTAGGTTATGGAAGGGGAGGTTAGGGTTAGGCACTAGGGGAAGGGTTAGAGTTAGGTTATGGAAGGGGAGGCTAGGGTTAGGCACTAGGGGAAGGGTTAGATTTAGGTTATGGGAGGGGAGGTTAGGTTTAGGCACTAGGGG